>NC_042290.1:9368980-9489426 GCF_901000725.2 Takifugu rubripes
TAACAGGCTAATTTACATTGAGCGTGTGTGTGGGGGGGATGTTTATTACTGTATTTACAGTTCTTGAGTAAGCAGACTATGACTTCCCCTCCCAGTCAGGTGATTTAGAGTTTGTAAATGAACTGTAATTCTCACCCAGGAGGGGTGTGTGTTTTAATGGTGAGAGTTTGGATTTAACGGCGTCTCGTTTCCTCCCTGTTTCGTGCAGTAATTAGTTTAAAGCTGTATAAACACACTAACGCAGCACAATTCAACTTCTCCCTCTCTCTCTCTCTCACACACACACACACATACACTCTTTAGTCAGTAAATTATTCTCTTATTTATGTGCCTGTTCCTATTATGACACAGCAGAACCTTTACTGACTTTCATCAACCCTCTAAATCACAGCTTTACCCTCCACCAACTGCACATTTACATCTTTGAAAGCTCCTAAAACTATTCAAAAGCACAACAAGGCACATTTATTCTGGCTCCACGTGTAATTAATGCCATTCAAAGTCTCAGGGGGGCCACTAAAGGAGAGCCATTTTTGAATTTTTCGGGCCGTCACTGTGCTCTCCATACTCATGTTTCATCTTGAAATGACCCAAACATTCGCACTCATCGGTGCGACGGGAGAGAGCATTTCCCTGGGAATCCGCCTTTAATGCTGCTGCTGCAGCTGTTTGGAGCTGGACTCTCAAGTTACTGCAGCTTGAACTTAAAAACAGATTTATTTTTATTTATTTGCTCCAGCTTTTTTGGAGTTACTGTAAAATAAATCGAGGCCCGTGAGTGCTGACAGCGGCAGGGAAGCCTCCGAAACGTCTCCGCAGACGGATGATTTACACATGAATTACCACTGGATCAGAGCCCCGGGCTGCAGAAGTAATCACAGTCGGCACTTTCCTAATTGCATCGCTTCAAATCAGGGGCAGACATCAAACTGTATTGACACACTGAGGGTGGAGCGCTGACAGGCCGCAGCCGCTGCAAAGCAAGCTGGAGATGTGAGTCCTTGATGCCTTCGCAGCGCTCCATATTCAAACGCATGGGACCTTTTCCACCAGCTTCCGGAGCCCTTTTGCCGTCCACCTGAAACTGGCCATCCGGATGGATTTCAGGGTCTATAAGAAGTGCAAACGTGTTGTTTTAACAGTATTCCTATGATTATTATTATTACATTTAACTAAACTTTATCAACCAAAGTGTGTTTTATGAGAACAATGTCTGGTGCGACCCTCATGCAGAGTGGGAGGGAGGCAAAGGGAGGCAGCCCCCCCTCCTTTTTCCTGCATTAACTCTTCCATATGGGAGGATTTCTCCTTGACTTTCTCTTTCTGCCCGTTTGATTGAGTCCGTCACATATTCATCCATCCGCTCGTACCGTCTTTGGGTTTCCTTCGTTAACTGCACTTAGTGTATACTCGGCTTCCTTGGAAACAAAGGAGGGATTTCCTCCCCACCAACGGGCCCTCGGACCTCCATGCACACCCACACAAACTCTAAATCCTGCTATGCAAACACTGCGGTGAGCTACATGTCTCTCCCTCTCTGTTGAGCTGAACACAAGTATGCAGAGACACCCCAATGGCCTCTCTCCCCCCACCCTCCCCGGCTCCTGCATAGCTTTGGGGGAGAAGATCTTCAGCCTGGCCCTCAGCCAGAGACTGAACCCTCTGTAATCCCCTCCTGTTCATATACACAGCTGCTGCTGGGTGGTGTCTGCAATCGAGCGCTAGCTTACAATTGTTGCCTCAGACTTGATCCAGTTTTCTTTTTTTTTTTTTGGTGGTGGTTGCTATTAACCTCCAGCAGACCGGTCATACCTCAGCCTGCGCTGACATAGCTGCAGAGGCCCCGTCAGGAATATGATGGATTTTGCAGCTCCGTCACAAAATGAGAAACATTACAGCTCAGCTCAGCTCCTCCGGTAACTTGAGCCAACCTTGAACATTTGCAGGTTTCAGGTCTGTAACCCCTTTTCCTGCCCGTAACGGTGGAAATGAAACCGGAGATCCAGATGCAATAATTCACTCACGCACACACACTTTTGGTTAATGGGACAATTAAGAACAGTTTTGAGAAAGCAGAAAAGTCCAGATGACAGAAACTAGTTGCACAGGTAAAGCTGTCCTGTGTGAGCTCTTACACTGTTGCAGTGGAGCAAAGGTGATGTTGTCTTTTTAGTTACTTTAGTTACACTTTTTTTATAAGGAAAACATGGGCGAAGAGGCGTTCCAGGCCCGAACGGGCCATACGACCACCTACAGTAGTAAATCTGGATATAATGAATTTGGGTTTCTTAGAAGTAATCCAAGCGCTTCGGCCCTTCTCTCATCGGAAAAACATGTTTGTTTCCAGCACGTCTGACTCAATATCTTAGATGTTTGAACATTGTGCAAGTTGGACCGGAACAAAACCCTCAGATAAGAGACAGAGAAGGAGCGGGACAAGCAAATAATCTTGAATCAGAGGTTTAGATTCCCATTCAAACCATTTTAAAAAGAAATCCGAACGTCCCGAAGCAACGCCTGTTTTTGGCAGATTGTTTCCGCTCTCGGGTCATGAGGTCAGAGGAGTGGATCTCCGAATTGTCCCCTTTTTGCCATCGGAACTCCTCCCAGCGGTTCGCGCCTCGCAAACAAATGAGCCAACCTGTTGCCTGACCGAGGATCAGTTGAGCTGGGCGCTCCTGCGCTTGTGCGAGCCGAGCTTGCTGCTCTCTGAACTGATCCCGGGTCCCTGCTAAGATGGCCGGTCCTCCCCCCGCAGCCGTCCGTCCGCCCGCACTGTTTTCCTTCCACTCCGCTTCAGCAAGACGACCAGCCCCACACTTTTCCCACGCAAGCACTCCACGATCGCAATCAGAGGAGGTTCTGATTTGGCACGGATTGCAAAATGCGGAAACCGCGGTTTTAAAGCGCCGTTAGTCTGGAATATGTCTCGCCCAGCCCGGATTGACGACGGAGGACCGAACCGGGGCTGTTCTGACATTCGCGACGGAGTAGTTTACGACCAAGAAGTCCATGTAAAGTTTTAGTCGGTGCGCACGGACTGCGCCTGTTTTTACAATGTTCGCGGAACTACGCCGGTAATGAGAGGATTTACTAACGTTGCCGAACCATTTGGAGCATTTGTCGTCAATGTTCTGCCTTTGTGGATTTTATTATTTTTTTTAATTCAAGCGCACTCAAGGAGGGTTTCCACACCTCAAGAGTTCGACGCCAGACTGACGCGTCCGTGAACGTCGCAGGTAGCTAGCTAGCCTGTTAGCTACTTGAAGCTAGTTTGGGGGTATTTTTAAACAACAGTGGACAAATAAACCCCACATCCCTGCAGAACCAGCGGCCTCAATGCGACTGTGCAACTATCGTTGGACAAATTTCGCAATTCTGGATTTTTAATATTGCAAAGTGATTTGGGGAAACTGCATTTTAGCCACCAACTCGGTCTAACTATATGGTAAATATTAGCAGTTGCAGCTAACGTCCAAAAATGCCGCAGCTCAACGGGGAAGATGGAGACGACTTGGGAGCAAACGACGAACTGATTGCATTTAAAGATGAAGGGGAACACGAGGAGAAGAGGAACGTGTCCGCCGAACGGGACCTAGACGATGTCAAGTCGTCACTAGTAAACGAGTCCGAAACAAACAGCAGCTCGGACTCGGAGGTGAGTCGACTGGGGTCAGTGTAGAACTTCTCCCCATCTCCGTGGCGCTGATTCCGGCATGTTTTCACGGTCCCTCCCGGCGGGTTTGTCCTTGTTTACTTCCAGGTACCGGGAGACAGACGCCCCAAGCCCGGTGTAGATTTGGAGAGAAGGGCCAGGCACGGTCAGCTGTTGGATGAAGACGGTAATCAGCACTTTATTTCTGCATTTTGCTGCCATGTTAAACTCGCCGTGTTCCAGATTTCTCAGTTAACGTCCAATTGAACCAAGAGTTGAAGGACAGTTTGTTCCAAACTGGATTAATACTCGCCCCAAAGAGCTTTATATTCTTAGCAGTTGGCCTCCGTACTTTGCCAGTTTGTTTTAGCATACAACGATCAGCTGTTTGTTATCTTAAACTTTGTTAGCATTTGCTTCTGCAATTTGCTAGTGTCCCTTTGCACAGCTGTTGTTTTAAACGGGCTTTTGCAAACCTGCCTTCGTCCTTTTTTGAGTGTTTTTCCTTTTGCAACTGCAGGCGAGGTCGACAAGAATCGTGCGTTTAATACGAGTAAAATAAATGTCCAAAGTCGTCAACCTTTGCCTTGGTTATCAAAACAAATGATCTTTTCACAGGCGATTATCCTGCTAATCTTGTTTGCAGGTTTTGTTTCGTTGGACCTCTTCTCATGATAAATAGAATGAACACGGAAAAAAACCCCTCTGCGGATTAATATTCATATTATTCAGGTCTTGACTGAAGTGTTCTGTTTCCTTCTCAGTTTTCAGACGAAGGCAGGACGGAGGTCTCTTCCATCCCTCCCCGTACGTTGGATATCCGTTCTTCATGATCCCAGATCTTGGGAACTTCTGCAGCCCCTACCTCCCCAACGGCGCTCTCGCGTCCAACGCGAGGACGGTGAGCGTTTTCCCAGTTGACCTTTTCACATTTGTGTGGAGCGCAAACCTCAGTCAGTAATTCCCTGTGATGGAGTTCAGCGATCAGCCGTGGTTCATCGTTACTTTGTGAGTCACTGTCGACTGCTGAGGAAGTGGAGCGCACGTGTGCCTGTTGCAGCACGTAGCTGTGCAAAATGGTGTGGACCGGGTTAAGTAAAGGGGCACAGCTGCCTGCTCATCTGTGGACCTCGGAATACTCGGTTGCGTGCGGCGGAGTTGAGTTGATGGCATAAACAGGATCTCCATTTCAGTCAGAATGTGTGAGTCCTGCTGGAACATGTTCTGTATTGTTTTCTTTGTGTGTTTTCTGGTGCCGTTCTCCGTCTTGGTCCGAGCCCAGGCTGAAGGGGCCGACTGGTTTACCCGCATGGCTTTTTTTTTTGTCTTGTAAGTGTTGTGTCTGGTGTTAAACGGGCAAACGGTTAACCAGCCTGGACATTCCGAGTGTGGTGGTTCTCCACAAAGCCACACAATAACAGTATTTCTTTGTTGTGTCACACACAGCAAGTCTTGGATCACTTGATGTTCCGCATCTTCATGTCGGCCATGGAGTTGGGCGGCTTGGCGGCGCGGTAACGGCCGCCGCTGCCTTTGAACACGCTAAATTCCTCATCCCATCTATAATAATTGGGAGGAGGGCCGGTCAGCATCTTCTGGTCTGGCTTCAGCTGGAGGTGCTGGCGTCACGCGGATTAGCCCTTTGGTTTAACTTAAACCCGGATCCACCAGGGCACCGTAACAGATTCCAGCCGCCTGAATCTGCCGTCGCCAGACAGATAAATATTGTTTTGCAGATTGAGAGCAGGGAAACTCAGCCATTGTCCCGAAAGCTTCTCGCGCTGACTCGCATGTGACCGAGCGTCTGAGTGAGGAGCTATGATGTGAATGTTTGCGATGGTGCAGGGTTAGACAGGCCCGGGCATCGCCATAGCTCGGCGGTGTTGGTTTTATGCCGTGGAGTTGTCTGCATTCTGGAGTCCTGGATTATTGTGACGCTGTGGGAAGTTTAATATAGAAACAGCCGCGCGCACAGATATCCTTGCTTGCGTGTTCGGAGATTTTTGGAATGCATATTTAAGACGGTGGCAAGTTTTTGTCTTTCAACGTGTCGGGTGACGGTCAGGGACGTGCTATCGAGCGCCGTCTCGCCACTTTTGGATTGGCTAGATGTGCAGTCGGGGTTGCGAGGCTGTTGTTTGGCTGATTATTCATATCTGGGTGGGATCCTGGAGTGTAAAGGTGGTATATTTTCAGCTAAACGACACCTCTTTGGTTATTTTTGAGTGGCTCCTCTGTGGATTTAGCCTGGATGCATATGCAGGCTGAGCACAAAGCCAAGCCCTCCCGCAACAACACCTACATTCCTCAGCTTTGTAATTCCCTCCCCCAGCGTTATTGGGTTTTTGTTGTCATTAGCAGCCTCTGAATGGCACTAATGGTCTGCTCCACGGGGGGAACATTACACCTCATTGTGTCTCACACACTGCCTGACTTCTGCATACGCGCAGACACACACGAGTGTTGCAGCAACAATATTCATTTTCACGGCCAGATTGTGCAAATGTGGCCGCAGCCATGAGCCCCCGCAGCTTCTTTTTTAAATTCTAATTGCACAACACAAAAGTTTTTAACATCTTGATTTCTATCGCTTTTCAAGAGTCAGGCCCGGTGTCACGTGGGAGGCGATCCCGACTGCCCCCCCCCCTTTCCGGCAGCTCTCAGGGTTTAGTTCTGCTTGTTGTTGCCGTTTGCTTTCTTCAGTTGGATGCTAACTTTGCAGCTGCTGTGTGAATCCCGATGTGTCGTCGTGACAAGGTGGCGGGACTGAGGAGAGACGTACGATAAAGTTGAGGAGATTGTTGAACATGGGTGGATGTGAAAAGGAAATTGGAAATGCGAGAGGAGAAATGGCCCTCTTAAGCAAGGGGAAAGCGGACCCAAAGTGTTGCGAAATCCATTCATTTAAAAATGCGCTCGGAACCGGTCTGGACCACTTGTGACCACATTCTTTTGGTAGCGAGGAGACAAATGTAGCTTGGGCCACATATGGAAGGATGAGACCGCCTACTCGCTTTACATAACATTCCAGCCCACACTTTCCCTGCTCGCAAATAGACGCTCAATGATGTCTTCTGAAAAGACTTTATAGCCGTGAGTATGAAGTATTACATATTCATTTGGATTATGTATCGATAAAGTTTCCATCAAAACCAAAAGGTTTGTTTTTATCATGGTTAAATGGTCACCAAGGCAACAGGGCAGCAGAATTAAAGATCTGAAAAGCACAATGAAACACGAGGGGATTGACAATAAATGGGACTATAACAAAGGTGTAGTCACAGGAGACACCTGTCAGCATGAGGAGGGAACTTACCTGCACTTACCTGCTCGACCTGCACAGCACCGAACGGTCGGAGGACGACTGAGAAGAGATAATATTTCTGGAATGTGTGTATCTATGGTATTTTAAAAAAAAATTCAAAACAGTCTCTCACTCTGTCTCCGTGTGTGTGTGTGTGTGTGTGTGTGTGTGTGTGTGTGTGTGTGGCTTTGCTTGTTTGGTTAAAATGTGTCTCTTTCTGCAGCACGAACAATCCCAGAATTCCTCTGTTTACCCAGCATTGTGTCCACAGTCTTAAAATACCACGAGGATGATCTTTTGAACGCCAACAGCCTCAAACATAGACACCCTTAAACATACGTACACACACACACTGAGTTAAAAGCAAATTTATGATGTCATCTCTTCCCCACATACATGTCTGTCTTGGCAGGCTGTTTCCTTTAACATGTAGCAATATAAGGAAGAGTTTACCCTTCGTCACGTTGATAATGAGAGTCAATGTTGTAAAACCACAACAGGGTTTTTCTTCCACTCACAACAAACTTTTCTAAATTGTCTTGCATGCTTGGTTCCAAACTTCTCAGTTCTGTGTCGGGCTGATTCCTTTCAGTCTGGATCTCACTCACTCGGCTTGATTTTAATCTGTTTCTGTCAGTCTGAAGAACACCGGCAGATATTCTGACGCCCAGTTTAAAAACCACGGACTCCTCTGACTGCGCCTGGACCCATGGGTGCAAGGACACCCACCAGGCTCCTGCCAAAGGACCTTTTCCACTCCCCAATCTTGGATCACACTTTGTCCAGCCCTTTACCTTGGTCCAGTCAGTGCTAGGAGACTCCCTCATTGGGCTGAGTGCCCAGACACCATCACTGAGGGTATATTAAGGTGCTTAAACCCCTCCACCATGATGAGGTGGGGGTCGAGGGGAAAAATCCCCCGAATAATCAGCGACGGTTATATTTATGCAACACGTGAGCAAATCGTAGGTATCTTATTGTGGTGCAACTGTTTGACTGTGTAATCCAGCCCCAAACCCACCGTGTTGGCTCCACGACTGGCTAACACATCAAAATTCCAAAATCTTCTCCTTATTGACATCTGCTGACTTAATCTTTCGCTGTCTTGGACCCGAGCGCATGTTTGCAGGAGCGTTTCATAAACAGCAGCAGCTCCTCTCATTTTCTCTTTAAGACGGACAATGAGTTTTGTGTTTCCCCGAGTACACTCGCAGCTGTGTGCGCATGCACGTGCACGAGTGTGACTGTGTACATTGATTTTTCCTGGTATTTCCAACAGCTGGATCCAGTTAGTGTTCTCAGCCAGAGCTTCCTTGGGCCTCTGGATGGGGGATGAGATGAGGCTGCATGCTGGAGTTAGACACCACGGTGTGTGTGTGTGTGTGTGTGTGTGTGTGTGTGTGTGTGTGTGTGTGTCCAGCCTGCAGCTCTATACTGCAGTATCATGTGTATGTGCTCGTTTAGTTCATTATCACAACAGTCCAGCACAGTTGGTACTTTCTCTTAAATGGCTGCTTTGTTCTACTTGGTAACACATTTAAGCAGCGTATATTTACATTTTCAGAAGTTTGACTTTCCGAACACAGTGGCTCGTTGTTTTACGAGTGTGTTTCCATTGTTGTCCCTCCCCGGGGATGTAGCGGTGCAGCCGTTTTTGGGGGTTTTTCCCCCCTCACAAGCGATGTTAGTTTAATTTCACCTCATGCTGTTACATGGACGGAGACTTTGGATCAGAAGGGAACTGAAAGTGAACTTTCAACATAATTAGTTGTGTTGAAAGTTGATTTTTGTCCCCCGATTCTGCTGGGAAACCTGTGGCTTTTGTCATTAACATTTTTGGATATTGAATGAATGTTAGTTTCTCAGCCATCACCAAATCGCCACAATATGGCCCCTGAATCTGCTCACAGCTCGACAGCATCTGTAATCTTTTTTTGGATCGTGTTTAAGTGGTTCCACCTTCCACGTGTTCCTGGCTCCGATCGTCGATGTTGTTGTGGTTAGCACTGTTCAAAATCATCACATTAGGCAAAAAATAAGAAAACTCCAGACCAGATATTCCAGATTTTTAGTGTTCTTCCAGACTCCAATGTGTTCGACCCGCTGTGTTCTTTTAAAGGTGATAAACTGCCATTTTCCATCCTGCATTTATTGATTACTGAACCGTATGTGTGCGTGATAGTCTCGTCATGATGATGATAGTCTGATGTTATTGATGATGATGGGTGGATCATTCACTTGTGTTTGAGGAGCGCTGCCCTCAGTTCTCTGCTCTTCTCCGGGGTCACAGGTCATAGTTGTGAATCTGTTGACGTCACTCACAGTTGAACGAGCACCAAAGGCCTCTTGTGTGTCTGGAATAGGGGGTGGTCTCCCAGTTTGAGACAGCTCGGTCAATATTGGAACCCTTGTGGCCTGTGAGGAGGTGTTTCTGTGTGAAGAAGAGGGGGGCAGGGCGAAGGCAAACTTTGTCCGCTGTTGTGCTCTGTCTGATTCGAGACCCTAAATCGGCACCGGCAGCTTTGAGGGACGTTTACATTGACTTCCACTCATTTTCCATCCATTTGTTCAGCCCAACATCCAATTTATAGCTACACCTCTTCTCCTCTTCTGTGTTGTAGCAGAAGAATGGAAACAAAACTGTGTTATTTCAGTTTTTGTCAAGGTTTCAGCATCTTAAACAGTCACCACAACATCCTGCGTACATATCTGAGGCCAGGTCGAGAAGATGGAAATCACTATTCGGCTGCAGTTTTATGGAACTGAGCTGCCCTGTGGGTCCGCTCGTTCATGTGTTCACCTGCTCCAACTGTCGGAGGTTCCTGCTCCCAGTTAGACGCAGCTGTTGTTGGTAGCTGGTCAGGGAAACCGAGGCGAGTCCACACCTAAAGAAATAAAGAAACCAAAAGTGATGTTAGGAGCTGTACATTTCCAGGAAAAGGTGTGTTACCGTGACGTCTATGGACGGCCGACGTCTGGCAGTTATCTCGAAACTTTATGGCTTTGTTCCTTGTAATTTAAAGAGCAGTCCTCACGATCTGCCTGTGTCTGTCCTGTAAAAGAGAGGAAGTGATATCAATGACTTTACTGACAATAAAGCACAAAGTGTGATTAGCTGTGGATGAAATTCTGCAGAGCTGTTTGTGCAGAAGGTTTTAGATATTAAATGAGTTAAATTTTCCGCTGAGGAGGTTTCAGTATGACTTCAGCCTGATGGTGTATCACGTTTACAAGTGTCATGGCTGTTCTCTCTCTCTCTTTCTCTTTCTCTCCCCCTCTCTCTCCCTCTCCACAGTACCTGCCGTTTCAGTGGCCTCTGCTGGATGTTGCAGCCAGATCAGCCATCAGAGACTCGACCAACGCAGCACACCTGGTGAGCTTCTCAAGGATGTCATCTGACCAACACTAATTCAAAGCAAAAAAAAAAACACTAATAAAACTATTACTGTCGCTTTATTACCGTATATACACTCTTGGACTCACCGCGTGGCTGCACCAGAATTAAACGCATACAAGCGAGTAAATTAAGCAGTAGCAGAAGAAGCACATCTGTTTTTCAGCCCTTTTCCCTTCTGGGCCTTTTAGTTTTGCCCAAATGTTAATATATAAAAAATAAATCTTGTTTTGTCTCATCAGTAGATGAGCTCTGGAGGTCAAATAACTGGCTCCAGGGACCAAAAATAGGATTTAGCAAGGCACAGACTTGAGGAAGGCCACAAAAAAAAATCTTCAGCGTCCTTCATCTCCTACAGTTTCAGGGTGTTTTTAGCAGCTGGGGCGGTCAGGGTTGAGGGATGACTTCATTTAATTCCTTTTTTCAAAAGAAAACTGATCTAGAGTGCCCTGGAGCTTAGACCTGGCCAAAGATTTACCTTTATCCTTGGAACATAGCTGAAGCAACCTTGGAGTCTTGTAGGGACAATGCCCATGAGTGGACAAGCCAGAAAAGACTTATTGGGCCTCAAATCCATGAGGGCTGGGGAACTTTTATTGCAGAATATCATTATTTTCTCTTTGAGCAACTCTTAATTACTCAGATGTTCTTGCTTTGGTTGATTTTACTGCCACCACGTGGTGAATGTGTGGTAATGCAAACTTCGTTAACATGCGTCGTTGATGGTAATACTCTTCAAAGCTCTAGAAAATACCACAATAATGCTTATAATTATGTTCCTTACTTGCCTCAATATTTCAGAGGCCATTATTTGATTGGGTTGATTATGCAGGAAGGGAACCTAGAAACCAATTTTCTGTCAACAGATTTCTTATTTATTTCAGAATTTAGATTAAGCTTAATTAATTGTCTCACAAATTAAAGCTGTTTGCATCATCTTTACGTAGTCGATTGTCTGTTCACATCTGCTCTGTTAATCATTGTGCATTTATATCTGCAGCCTAATAACGTGCCTATGGTGCAGCACCCTCACATGACCCATCTCCACCCACTGCTGTCCTACAGCCCGGAGGCCTTCTCTCCTCAGCGGGCCTCACCTGGTTTCTCTCCTGACACAGGTACACAACACAGCATCAATTTCCACGTACACATTCGACGACAAGTCTTTTTGTAGACGCGTGCTCTGACGGATCGAACCCTGGCCTGTGCTGCAGGTATATCCAGGAGCCCTCACACCGCCTGTTACCCCGTGTCTCCTGGAGGAATGGCTCAGATCACACATCCTCTCGGATGGTTGTGAGTAAAACCTGCGTTCTGTTATCACAAATACAACTGTATTTTAAAGCGAACACAGACATTCAATGTGTCTCTGCTGTTTAGGCCGGGACAGCCCATGTATCCCCTCCCGGGGGGCTTTTCGCCCGCTGCTCTCGCAATGAACGCTTCCATGTCGAGGTGAGTGAAGTTAGAGAGCTGCAGAGCATTTGTTTTGTGTGTTTAGCTTTTTTTTTTTTTTGGTCAATGTTAAGCTTCTTCGCCCCTCTTTTTTTCTCTTGTGTCAGTCTGATGACGGGTGGCTTCTCTCCCCGCTTGGTTCCAACCTCCCAGTCATCGTCCCCCCACCCGTCCGTCGCGCCTCCAGTAGTGAAGCAGGAGCCTGGAGTCAGCAACAGCAGCCAGCCAGGGTGATTCTACTCTCTTGAATATTGTTCTTGTCAATAATAAACAGATATCATGATCCTGCTCTTCTGACGGTATTAACGCAGTTACATTTTGGGCTCTGTAGCACAAAGATGCCTGAAGGTCAGCACGAAAAAGAAGACGATAAGAGGTTTTATATCAAGAAACCGCTGAACGCTTTCATGCTGTACATGAGGGAAGAGAGGCCCAAGGTGGTGGCCCAGTGTAACGTGAAGGAGAGCGCAACCATCAACCAGATCCTGGGACAGAGAGTAAGGCCAACGCCACCGATAACCTGTTTTTGAACAAATTCTGCTGTAATATTTGGGAAGCAGGAGTGACTGTTGCTCACTGCCTGATTTTTCTCTCCACAGTGGCACTCTTTGACCAAAGAGGAGCAAGCCAAATATTATGAAATGGCCCGTAAAGAGAGACTGGTTCACTCCAAACTTTACCCCGGCTGGTCAGCCAGAGAGAACTACGTGAGTGCTGCTGCAGCTGCGTTTCTCACCGCTGACCTGAGGTCTCCAACCACTGATGACTGTGTTTTGTCTTTTTATGTAGGGTAAGAAGAAGAAGAGAAAGAGGTCCAAGAGTGAGAGTAATGAAGGTAAAGGACTCTTCATTTGGAAGATGCTTAAAAATGTTAAATGCTGATGAGTTTTCTTTTGTGGGTCTCATTTCCTAAAGAGGGCGTCCCCCCGCAGCTGAAAAGACCTCCCGTCCCACCTGAGGAGAAGCCCCACACACAGACTGCACACACACAGCCCCGCCCCTTCATGACACAGCCGCACACAGTCTCACACCTGACGCACACGCAGCTGTCCCAGGCCAGCCCCGCCTCCTCGCTGGACTCTCCGGCGACGCCCACCACGGCGCTGGCGTCACCGGCCGCTCCGGCAGCGACGCACACCGAGCACACACACTCCACGAACAGCAGCTACATGTCTCCTTACGGCGAGCAGCTGCAGCCGCTCTCCCTCACCACCAAACCTCACCGAACCCCCCACCCCACCAACCACAACACCGGCACTCCAGGGCCCTCCACGCCGTCGTCGTCCACCGACACGCCCACGCCCTCACCCCTCATGACGCCCTCCAGGTGTTCGCCCCCTCCTCATCTACCTCCTCCTCTCCCTCCCCTTCTGTCTCAGCCCTTCCTCGCCCCCCCTCCTACCTCGGCTCCGCCGTCAGCAGTGAGCTCCCACAGTGCCTTGACTCAGTCCCAGCAGTTCTCCAGAAGAACCAATCAGCTGTGAGGAAGGAGCTTTTGACTCCACTAATCAAAATATTAAAAAAAACAAAACGATGAAATTGACATGATCTGTATCTATTTTTGATGCTGTAAATGACGAGCTTTTTTTTTTCTTTTTTTTACTTTTTTAAAAATAGATTATCACACTTTATATAGTTTAAAGACAAATGATTTGGTCAATATTTGACTCCAAAACACACCTTTTCTATTGATACCCCATCCCCCCCCTAAACTGTCAGTTTTATTTTAATTGAAAGAGGTTTGGCACTGGGGTTTGTTTTCCAAATCTTTTTTTCTTCACATGGTAGAACAAGTTTAAATCTTTTTTCTGGTTCCTCTTCTGTGTTAATAAATATTCACTGAGTTCTGAGAAATTATCCTGCTGTTGAGTGTTTTTTCTCCTGATTGAAATGAAAGCAGCGCCGAGTAACCAGCAGCAACAGCTCGACTGGCCTTTCACTCATTTATAATGGGAGAAATCAGGTGAATAAAGACTGAAAACACCCTCATTTAGAAGCGCACTGTGGCTGACCGTGACATTTGTGGAGCGTTTCCTTGTGCAGGAAACTACGCTGGTATGAGTGCGTGACTGGACGCTCAGCAGATAAGAACAGCAAAATGAACGACTCCAGGCGTTTCCCACCTTGAGTAAATATCGTCACACTTGCAGAGTTATTTAGGTTTTATGACGATGTCTGGTCACAAGGTTGGGGTAACGACCTCTGAAGTCACGTTTTTAAGCGCTTTAAATGCCACCATGGGTTGTAAACACAATCAAAACTGTGTAAAACCTCAGAATGTGTATATTCAGGTTTGTGTGCAGCAGGTGATGTCAGACACATCGGCCGAGTAAAGTCCAGGCACGTGTCTGGGTTTTACTGTGCCCTTGTGGCTCGGGAAGTTTTGCTCTGTTTTAATGTTCCGGGGGCGATGCTGTCACACTGGGGCCTGATGAGCAAGGCAGCTTTACCAGCACTGTTATGCAATTCTGTGCGATACACGCAAGCACGCTCCCTCCCCAGGACACAGGAAATACCTTATAGGTGCACAGGTGTGGCAGAGGAAGGTGTGTTTAATGTAGGAGGCTGTTTGAAAAGGCTTGTGGCCATTCTTCCAGGTAGGTGCGGAGGAACACAGAGAGAGAAAATGCTGCAGCTGAGAACACTGTTGGATCGTGGCAGGGAGGGTAAAAGGGCCGTGATTGTGTCTGTAGAGCAGTATTATCCCGGGGTGGGTCTTCAGAGGAGGCTCGGCGCCACGAAGGATGCCAGGAAGCTCCACAGCACGCTCTTCAAAATGGGGTTCAAGGTGGAACTGCACCTGGACCTGAGCAGTGACGACATCTACGAGCTGTTTCACGACGGTAGGCAACGGGAATCCATCCCAGAGAGCAACATTTGTTGGGATGGTCTGATCCCAGGAGCTGGATTAACCCTTGTTTATATTGCTTAATAAAACATCATATTTGTATAATATGCATGCATATCGCTGCAGCCTGGGCAGGACAGAACTTAGTGACATTAGATTAACTGTAAATAATGTTGTCAGTGCAGCTTATTATCAAAAAAACCTTTTCAAGCCTTCATGACCTGAGGACTAAAACCTCATTTTTAAAAAATCCCTTTTCATTTCCTTAAATCTACCCAAAAAAAAGGTTCTTAAATCTTCCTCACACAGGCTGAAGACATGAAGGTTAACCCTGACATGACCGGTGCGACTGAGCCTGGAATCATTCATCTACTGCTGTGTGTGGAATCCAATTTGTCATTTGCTGACATTGAAAGTGTGCTTATTAAACTATAAGTTGATCTTTTACATCCTCATTGGAAGAAACACGGATCCCTCGTATCTTATCACTAATACAGTAGATTAGAGTGGAGTCCAGTCTGGATTATTACGTAATGGTTGATAAAGACCTGTGTGTGTGTGTGTGTGTGTGTGTGTTGCAGAGAGTCGTCGCCCCGTGGATGACTGCTTTCTGGCTGTCCTGTCGTCTCACGGGGAGGAGGGCTGCGTGTTCGGATCCGACGGTAAACCCGTCCAGCTGTCCCGCATCTTTGCCCTCTTTGACAGTAAATGCATGGAGAAGAAGACCAAAATGTTCCTCATTCAGGTCAGAAAAGCAACAAGCTTCATGCCGAATGAACAACTAGATCAGTGAAGCATTGATCCCCCCCCGTGTGTGAGACTGAAGATGCTGTTGCTGGTGTCTGCAGGCCTGCCGAGGAGGCGCTCTGGACGACGGCGTGGAGGTGGATTCAGCCACCGACGCCAGCACGGCGAGCATCTTTCAGCAGTACCTGTCAATTCCCATGGATACAGTTGTGATGTATGCCACAGCACCAGGTGAGCCGAACAGCCCCAGTGGCGGCCCAGTTCGTTACTGGGATGAACACGGTCGCCTGTGTCACGTTTCCTCATCGAAGGTGGAAAATTACCGTCAGCACCGAGCTAGTGATTATTACTGCAAGCCTGTATTTATCATGTCATGTTCGTGCAATCCTCCCTCGGAGGAGTGAGGTGTGTTGATGTGTCACATCTCTACCTGAAAAACAGGTTATAAAACGTCTCAATAAATCGGATCTTTTATTGAAAAGATCCATCAGAAAAAAAAAGGTCTGAAAATACTAAACATCCCCCTTTGACTCTCCTCAGGTTATGCTGCGTTCAATAACCCTATGGGGTCGCCCTTCTTGGGGGAATTCTGTGATTTATTACTGGAGGACGGTCAGCGGGACCTGGAGCTGACCCGCCTCATGACCCGAGTGTCCTACAGACTGGCCTACAACTTCCAGGCCAAAGGAAAAGTCCTGGCCGGGAAGAAACAAATGCCGTGTTTGCTGACGCGAATGACCCGAGAGGCGTTCCCCTTCGCCCAGCCCGGGAAAGCCGGCGTGGCCCCTGGGCTCTCGGCCACATCTCTGGTCCACGACGCCGCCAATATGAGAGCACGGGCACCGTCAATCAGTTGACGCTCCCTCCTGCATCCTGAGCCCGTGAAAACATGAAATCTTCTGTTGTAAACGTGAACTTTTTTGAGTTATTGTGCAAAGTGTATAGAATTTAATGGCAATGGATTCGCTGTATCGCTACATATGAATTAAACTCATATTTCTTCTACTACAAGTGAGTAAAAATAAAGTAATTTCCATAAAATCCCTCGCAAAACATTATTTCTGATACTATTTATATTAATATTATTATAAACAACTATGTTAATGCAGTAGAACCCTAGTGGGGGCACGGTGGTGTGGTGGTTAGCACTGTTGCCTCACAGCAACAAGGCCCTGGGTTCGATCCCCGGTTGGGATTGAGGCTGGGGCCTTTCTGTGTGGAGTTTGCATGTTCTCCCTGAGCCTGCGTGGGTTCTCTCCGGTACTCCGGCTTCCTCCCACAGTCCAAAGACATGCATGAGTGGGGATTAGGCTAATTGGAAACTCTAAATTGCCCGTAGGTGTGAGTGTGAGAGAGAATGGTTGTGTGTCTATATGTGTTAGCCCTGCGATTGACTGGCGTCCAGTCCAGGCTGTACCCTGCCTCCGCCCATTGAGCTGGGATAGGCTCCAGCCCCCCCGCGACCCTCAGTGGAGGAACAAGTGGTAGAAAGTGAGTGAGTGAGAACCCTAGTGGGTCAAAGGTGGGGCCGTCCTTGAGAGCCGTGATCCAGACGGGTTTTCTGAACTACCAAGCCCGGTAGAAAACCTGACTGGATCACAGCCCCGAGGACTGGATAGTATAAAAGTATCCAGATGTAACATAATAAGAAATTCAGGTGCGTATTTAAAACTGAAAGTAGGTGTAGAGCTTCACCAGGACGCACCTTCAGCTGCCTTATCATGGTAGAAACCTGCTGACTGAGCACAACCACAGAATTATCATCAAATCAACCGAATATAAAGTTATAAACCTGCTTTATTAGAGTGGAATGAAAAGCAGGGTCAAAGATTTAATCAGCACGACCCGTGACTTGTTTGTGAAGTGCTGTTGGTGTCAGAAGGTCTTGAACCACCAAGAGAACGTGCACGTGTCAAACGTGATGTGGCCGTTGATTTTAATGACGTGACCATGTGGCGACCTCGGCAGCTGTGGCCACTACTCAGCCCCTCCACCCCCTCGTCCTCCAGTTTGAGCAGAACATCTCTGATCTCCTGACACTTCAGCGTGATGATGGTCTGCCTCTGACCACTCCATGTGATTTTGATCCTTTCAAAGTCTGTTTTTCCACTGGGGTGTCTCCTCTTCGCCACCACCTGACGCGTGAAGAGTTTCCTCCACGCTGTGGCTCAACGAGCCCCTCACGGTCTGGTCCAGGGCAGCGGGAGCTCTTGCTCTTTCCTCGTGCTGTCTGTTGTTTGTAACTGCTGATTGGCCACCGTTTTATTGTAACCACCTGCCATTTGGAAAGCTGCAATGTCATCTTTCGGGTTCCTGCTCTTCTTCGCTGGACGATCACAATCAGCGCGTTAACTCTGCATCTATGCAGGAGCCTTTCTGCGAGCTTAAGTTATTATCAACATTATCAACATCGAGTTCCAGCTCTTAATAATGTTGTTTTTCCTTGTTGTCTCCTTTGCACCGTGCTGCATTTTATAATATTTGAAGCTAGCGGGGTTGTTAAGGGTTAGAAGTGACTGCAAAAACCTCTTGAGCTGAATTATTAGCTGTCTTGGTGTCCTTAAACTTTTAAGTTTATGAAGCTTCGATGTGTATGGACTTAAACATCTGTGATGTGTATTCATATACACACAGGTGACACAGGTGTCGGGAAAACACATCACAACTCTCTGCTTGTCTTACTGGAGTGTTTCCAGTCAATGCTCTGGTAAATGAGCACTTACTGGTGGGAAAGAACTTCCAGAGTTACAGTAAGTGTCATTTTTTTCCTCCCTCCTGCAAACAAGCCATGTTACCAGTCTGGTCACGCAGGTTGCAGTAAGAACAAGGATCAACAGAATCTTTCCACCCTGTGGCGTCGTCTCACAGTTTTGTCAACAACATGTCACATTTCTAGTGTGCTCATAAACATGATGGAGTCTTGTGATTCAAGAGAGCTGACGCCCCGTCTGTTGGGATTGGTTTCTCCCACAGCTTCTGAGCCGGGCAATAGTTAATCCAAGGAATTTGCACGCCATTAATGCCCGACACTGAAGAGAAACGGTCACCCTTTTTGAAAATTCTCACCTGATTTGTATTTTTTGTGGTTTAATAATTAATAATTCCTTTCTGAATCATCTTAACACCAACTGGAGCCTCCATGATATTTTGCCTCTTACAACACATCAAACATTCTATTGGCTGAAGTCTCAGGACTGCAGATGGGCCAGATTGACTCTCTGTAAAGGAGAACATTGTAATATATTATTAGTTTTACATATATGGTCAAAAGTTGGCAGCAATTTACAATAATTATCTAAAAGTCATTACAGTATGTTCTCAAGACATAAAATATCCCGATATCATTTAGAAATGATCACAAATAAAGAAGTTCTTCGTATTTTTGCGGATTTTCTCAGTCTTTTACAGTCTCTAAGTCCCATCTTTACTTCAGAGTGTAAAGACAGAACTAAATACAGGCATACCTTAGTTTGGTGTGTGTACAATAATCAATACTATCTAGGATCTACTTTTGTTTCTTGCAATTTACTGTGAAGACTGAACATGAACAAAACGCAACTTCTTTGTAATATTTCTATGGGGTCTTAAGGGTGGGAATAAGAGTGGAAAAACACGTATGGGATCCTTTTTGTAGCATAAATGCGAGGAAACGGACTTCACTGCATTTTAAAGTGGCCGATACGCGATCTCTGGTTCACATCCAGCTGTAACCGCTAGGTGGCAGGACAGAGCAAACGCCGAATCCCTACGTCATCAAAACGCGACTGGATCGTGCTGGAGCTCAAAAATGGAAGCTTGGTAATGTTGACACGTTAGCAAGGCGTAGTTTTAACTTATGTAGTTTTTTTCTTTTTAATTTTGTCAAGTTATGTATTGTTCTTCGCACCTAGATAGTGTAGACGACGTGTTTAATGCACGCAGTTCTAAATATACTTTTAAATATACACTATACTCGTAACTACAGGTTGTAAAACTGTGTCGTTTGTGGAAAATATATTCTGTGAAGCAAAGGAGTAACGAAAATGGACCGAAACCGTAAGAAAGGAGGTATACCTGACAGGTAAGACCCTTAAATAGATATTATGGAGCTGCTACAATCTGCAGTGCTGTGAATTGCATCTGCAAAAGGATGAGCGATATAATTGTTCCGAGTTGTGGCTCTTGAATGAGGCTTGTACGTGTTTTTGTTTTTGTTTACGTTCTTCAATGACTCTTTCCCGGTGTTGTCCTGCATGTTTGTTCACTGAGTGTTTCCAAGCGGCTGGCCTGTGTAACGGTCTTTGTGGACCTGTTCACATCTGTTTAACCTAAATTCCTTTGCTTCCTAATACAAGAGTGATTTCAACGTTGACAAATCTACCAATTTAAATGAAGCTGCTGCTTGACTGGTTTAAAGACTGTATGTTATTTGAACATGCTGTTATTTTGTTTTCTGCTAGGTGGTTGGATTACAAGGCGGTTGGGAAAAGACTTTTTGGGACAAGATTCATTGCGTTCAAAGTGCCTCTAAAACAGGTCAGGCTAATCCCACCTTCCCTCTTTTTGAAATCCTCCGTTTGAGCATCACTTTGCCTAAATGGCGGCGCATGCTTGTTCAGGAGTTGAACGATCAGCTGCCCTGGTCAGACGTCTTTGGTCCCTGGGAGCTGCTGGACAGTGTAAGGAGAGACCGGCAGGAGCTTGGTTTGATCATCGATCTGACCTACACCAAACGCTACTACAGCCTGCAGGTAATCGGCCATGCCAACAGTCTCATGAACCAGTTTTGAGGTGCTGTTAAAGGAGGTCAAGCTGCTCTCTGTTTCTTCAGGACTTGCCCGAGTCGCTGATGTTTGTCAAGATATTCACTGCCGGTCATGAAGTTCCCAGTGATGAAACCATCCTGAGCTTCAAGCGTGCCGTACGGAGATTTCTACGAGACAATGCCGACAATGGTCCGTGCGAATCAGTGTGGGGGGAAGGTTTTAGCTGTTGTGGGTGGTCTACACATGCAGCACCCTTATCTCTGCCCCTGTTTTTCCCCTTCAGACAGGCTGATCGGAGTCCACTGCACCCACGGCCTGAACCGCACCGGCTATCTGATCTGCAGGTGTGCACGCTCCCAGTTTGACCCGTCCACAATTGAGCGTGTGGCCTGTTTCTAACAGCTGTGTGTCTGACCCGCAGGTATCTGATCGATGTGGACGGGATGGAGCCCAGAGAAGCTGTGAAGCGTGAGTTCAAAGGTCACCGTCATCTCTCGAATCTGACGGGCTTTTCTCCCAATCGAGACAAATGTTACCTGTTTTCAGTGTTTAATTCGGCGCGAGGGCACAATATCGAGAGGAAGAACTACCTGGACGATCTTCACCGCGGACGAAGGAGGAGGTGATGCACCAAGAGCATCCTAATTTCTTCTTATTTGTTTTTGGGAATGAGCATAATTGTTCTACACCGAAGTCTTCTGTGGAAAAGTTCTGGGTACAGACAGTGTAACGCTTCTCTACCGTTGTTAACAGCAATGATGGGATGGAGGAGTGTGACCAGGAGCCAGCGAGAGGTCGAGCTGTACCTCCGGAGCGCGAGTACAGGTAGAAATGATGTCCCCCGGGTCATCAGGGCCCCCATGCAGACGCTGCTCTTAACAAAGCAGAATCTGATTCACTGTATGTAAACATGTAAAATCTCTGCGAAGGGGGGTGACACAGTCCGTATTCCTTTCAGACCTTTGCCCCCCAGAGAGACGCACCAGAGCGCCACCCACCCACAGAACTTCCTTCTTCGCACCCCGTTACTACCGAGACCAACGTTCTCTGAGGCCGTCAGAGCCCCCCTGCACGACCCGTACCGATACAGGCCCCCGCGTCCCGAGGGACATTGGAGGGGACCCCCTAACCCTTCGTCCAGCTGGTCCAGACATCCCCCGATGTGGGGTCAGCCCCGCCAGCAGCAGCAGGACAGAAGAAGAGGCCCCCCCCCTCGTTATCAGCTGCCCCGCTACACTGCAGACTGGAACGACCCAACACAGTATTAGAAACAGACTGTTTGATGGCTGACGTGCTTGGATTCATCCTCAGTTTTAACACGTTTTTGAATAAGAAAGCCAAGCGCACTTTTATCATTTCCACCAGAGCTGCTCTGTCTTTGTGTCAGGCAGCTGCAGCATTTTAAGCGACCCAGTGTGAAGGTCCATTCAAATAAACGCTTTTTTCAGCATTAAAAAACATGATTTATCTCGTTTTTCATCTGGAATATTGTGCGCTTCACACTAAACTGTACACTTTGCAGCCCCTTTTGACCAGCAGTTGATCCTGATCAGAAATACATCCGTTCCCTCACGTCAAAAAGGAAAATAAAACTCGGTGGTGCTCCCTCGCTGGTCGTCAGTGCGCATGCGCAGCTGCTGTCACGACGCGGACGCTGCTGCGGCTGCTGCGGATGCAAACATGGCGATGAAGGCTCTCAGAGGAATGGTGAACGGCGCCATGAGCGAGCTCTCCTCGGCGGTCAGCGGCGCCAGACCGACGGCCGCCGCCCCGGCCTCCACCGCCGCCTCCCGGGAGCACGCTTTGGCCGTGAAGCGGGACTACATCTCCCAGCCCCGCCTGAGTGAGTCCCGAGCGATCACGCTGAGTGAGGAGTCGTGCATGTGGCTGTTCTGCGATCGCGTTTGAAACTGATGCATGCATGACGATGAACACAATCCCACTGTGATGTTCTCTGCACCTCCAGCCTATAAAACCGTCTCTGGAGTCAACGGGCCTCTGGTTATTCTGGATCAGGTGAAGGTGAGAGGGGTGCCCTCAACAGGTGGATGTGGTTTGTCCTCTCAGCATCTCCATGCGCTGATGTTTTGCTCCTGCAGTTCCCGAGGTACGCAGAGATCGTCCATCTCACGCTGCCGGATGGCACCAAGAGGAGCGGACAGGTGCTGGAGGTGACCGGCTCCAAGGCCGTGGTGCAGGTACTCCCAGCTCCAAGTCTGGACTTCATGTTCTCCAGAGGACAAAATGATATCTCTCATCCACAGAAAGAAAAGATTGTAGATGATAAATCAATGGAGTCCGTGTTGATAAGAAGTTGGTTACATTTAGACCGAATATCACCTGAATGACGTTTAAAGCTAAAAAAAAAAAAAATCAAAGCTTTGGAATCATGCACCTGGAGGCTGACTGGTGTTTAATTTATTTATTCACACTCTGGGGGGGAAAAGAAGAAAATTTGAGCCACATCAACAAGTCCCGTCGCTCGTCTCTCTGTTCTCAACTCTGCCCCCTGCAGGTGTTCGAAGGTACTTCAGGTATCGATGCCAAGAAGACCAGCTGTGAATTCACGGGGGACATTTTACGGACGCCTGTGTCTGAGGACATGTTGGGTATGACGCAACTAATCCAGAACAGCACCCAGATGGGATGACAACAATATGGGTGTGTATGTGTGTTCAGGTCGTGTGTTTAATGGGTCTGGAAAACCCATCGACAGAGGACCAGCTGTCCTTGCTGAGGACTTTTTGGACATCATGGGTGAGTTTCTGTTGTTCTTTCTGTTGGCATAAAAGCTCCTGGCTCACAGCTGTTACCAGAACAAACATAGACTCTCAATCTGGAGCAGGGCGGAAGAACATAACCCTCCATAACCCTCATTTGTCGGGCTTTAATCATTTATTTTCCTGTGGCAGGTCAGCCGATCAACCCTCAGTGTCGCATCTACCCAGAGGAGATGATCCAGACGGGAATATCGGCCATCGATGGGATGAACAGCATCGCCAGAGGCCAGAAAATACCCATTTTCTCCGCCGCAGGCCTCCCACACAATGAGGTTGGCTTTTGTGTAAAGAAAAAGCTGAATGAATGATTCACATCAACTCTATTAAAATAAGATACCGTTTCACCAGATTGCAGCTCAGATTTGTCGGCAGGCCGGTTTGGTGAAGAAATCCAAGGACGTGATGGACTACAGCGATGACAACTTTGCCATCGTGTTTGCAGCTATGGGGGTGAGAAGCGTGCATCCCTCAAAAACTAATGTATCCTGGGAAAACTTTAGGCATTTATGCAGATATCAGTCCTAGGAAACACATCATAAAAGGTCAGTTTAATATTAAGAATATGGTAACCTATTTTGTGCAGAAGGGTATAGATGAATAATTTTATCATCCTTGTTTTCAACATGTGTATTTATATATATTTTATCTGAGACTGCTTAAAGTGACTGTTTTATTCTCATGTTTTTATTGTTAAAATAATGACAAATTAGCTATGGAGGGTTTTTATGTATATAGTATATGTATTATTTAAGGACTTGTAACCTGAAATAACCAATTTTTCACCTTGATGCGACGAGTGATTGAGTCAAAATACCAGTGCTCAGAGGCTCCATTAAACTGAAAATCCATTGTTTTTTCCTCCCTCTACCAGGTCAATATGGAGACAGCCAGGTTCTTCAAGTCTGACTTTGAAGAAAACGGTTCCATGGACAACGTCTGTTTATTCCTCAATCTGGCCAATGACCCCACGTATGTCATACGGGATCCTTCCCCCCTCTATTTGACCACGGGTTGTTTTTTAAAAAAAAAAGGCTTTCATTGTCTTGTGTTGGCAGCATCGAGCGAATCATCACGCCTCGTTTAGCCCTGACCTCTGCAGAGTACCTGGCTTATCAGTGCGAGAAGCACGTCCTCGTCATCCTCACTGATATGAGCTCCTACGCGGAGGCGCTCCGGGAGGTCAGCCACCTCGGTGCATTTATTCCCACTGAAAAAGAAGCTCTACGCTGTGTATTTACCTCCTCCGGTGGTGCTCATACGCCAGGTGTCAGCAGCCAGAGAGGAGGTCCCGGGCCGGCGGGGTTTCCCGGGTTACATGTACACAGATTTGGCCACCATCTACGAGAGAGCCGGCAGAGTGGAGGGACGTAACGGCTCCATCACGCAGATCCCCATCCTCACCATGCCCAATGACGGTACGCACAAACCCAGCCGGGCTGCGGCGGTGCCGCCAACTGCCTCCTGACGTGTCCCCGTGTCTTTCAGACATCACCCATCCCATCCCCGACCTGACGGGTTACATCACAGAGGGACAGATCTACGTGGACAGACAGCTGCACAACAGACAGGTAATGTGAGCCGTAACATGGACCTCTGGTGATTCTGAAGCTTATCTCGTGGGAAAACACACACGAGGTGGCCCCGGTCAGCAGGATCCAGCAGCATATGGCTGACTGTAGATAGCAGGTTAAGTTTCTGACTGTCTTTTCATTCACGGTGCTGCAAAACACAAGCAAAAACCCAAAAACCCGACTGTCAGAAGCTTCTGTTTGAGATGAGAGCCCCACCTAATTAATTTCCCCCGCCGCAGGATGGGATTTTGGCCAGCAGGCTCTTGCCTCTGCAGTTTGTAGGGGAGGAAAGAATAAATGGGGTTTGGATTTCGAGGCTGCTTGCTGAGCATTAATCCTCCGGTGTCGCTGTGGTTCAGATTTACCCCCCCATCAACGTGCTGCCGTCCCTCTCTCGACTGATGAAATCTGCCATCGGGGAGGGGATGACGCGCAGAGACCACTCTGACGTTTCCAACCAACTTGTGAGTTCACACGCAAATGTCTCTCGGCGTGACGCGGACGCTGGCTTTAACGGGCCCCCCCGAACGTGTGTGCAGTATGCGTGTTACGCTATAGGGAAGGACGTCCAGGCCATGAAGGCGGTGGTGGGCGAGGAAGCGCTGACGGCCGACGACCTGCTCTACCTGGAGTTCTTGACCAAGTTTGAGAAAAACTTCATCTCCCAAGGTGCAGTGTGGCACAGAAGGTCACTTGAATGCTCACTGAATCAATCCCTGATCATTAGCAGCCTGGTCATTTTTGTAAAGACAAGAGAAGATTGAGAGATTCACAGGCTGTAAATAGAAATAGAATGTCTTAGCCTCATTATGAACCAAAGACTGGTGGCAAAACACATGATATCTTCATTTATTCTATTACAATAGCAGCAGCCACTGCAGTGTTAGACTTCACATTTCTTGATATTTGCGTCTAAAACAGAGCGCGGGTCTTAAATAGTTGCATTACCCACTCCCGCCGCCAGATGTCGCTTCTGTCCATTTCTTTCGCTTTTATTTCGCTCAGATTAAATGTATAAATAGCGTTTTGACATCTGTAACGCAGCTGGAGTGCTGATATCTGGTGTGTTTTGTGTGGCCAGGTGCCTACGAGAACAGGAGCGTGTTCGACACGCTGGACATTGGATGGCAGCTCATGAGGATCTTCCCCAAAGAGATGCTGAAGCGGATCCCTCAGAGCACCTTAGCCGAGTTTTATCCCCGAGAGGCCAAACATTAAACCGCCTCGCTCGTGTCCCTCTGAGTGGCGTCCATCAGTTTCAGTGACCTCTCCCTCCCTGCCTCCGTAGAGTGAAGTGCCGCACAGTCAAATGCGCCGCCGTCACCGTCCTGACGCTCATCCTTCATGTGGCGTCGACCTCGACCTCACGCGCAGATGTTTAAGTGTGAAGGTGAGGAGGAAGAAGAGAATGGTGGCATTATTTTAACATGCGAAAAGATTCAAACTGGTAGATCGAACAGTCAGAGATCTCAGGAACTCTGTTCTCAACCCCAGAATGATTAATGGATCTGTCACGGCAGAAAGGTCCCGCTGAAGGTCTCACTTGGGTGAACTTTAAGTCAGATTCTGCTCATCCCAGTGTTTCTTTCTGCTGGTCGGGTTCCATCCTTGTAACTCCCCACCCACGCCCTGTGTTCTGACTCCTGCAGAAGGTTAAATTTGCACTTGAAGAGCGATGGAATTCTAAGAGCGAGCGTTTGAAGAGATCTCATTTTTCACCCATGTCCTGTTGTTCCTTCTAATGGTTGATGTTGCTGTGGAGTGTAATTCTTCCGTCTCAGTGCTAAAATCATTGCATGATGATTGTATTTCAAAAATTGAATCTGTGGGTTCTTATTTTACATGTCTGTGTGCACGATGACTGGATATTTTACGTCAGTTGCATGCGTTAACGTTGAATGTCTCCTGTTGGTGCCTTCAGTATTAAATGAAATAAAAAATAGTTGTCTCATCAGTTCATATGGCATCCTTTATAAGGTCGTGCGCACGTTTTTTTTTAACATAGGATTCAACTGTTATTGTGTTTCCCCTAATATATCGACGCTTTGCACAACGACGGGACTCGGGTGTTGCAGTTCTGATTGCGGCCGCTGGGCGGTGCTAACATCCCGCGGTTGATCCATTAATGACAGTCTCAAATTCTGTGAAAGATGGAGAAATATTCCTCCCACATTCAATTGAGATGACTCACGTTTTGTATTTTGGTTTTTTTTACACCACCATGTCACGCATGACAGTTCGGTTAAAGATGAGAGTGAAAGTCTCACTCGCTGTTTTCCCCTCAGAAGCTTTATGATGCACCGAAAATACAAAGCAGCTAAATCCAAAGAGTTGGTCCAAACTTCCTGCGCATGGACCACAAACACACTGAGCTAAAGCTGCAGCCGGGCCCCCTGAAGGCATTTTAAGGTCTCTGAGAACATTATTAAGAAGCTTCTTTAGTTCCAGGACAGGACGGTTAAAAAGAGAGAGACGTGAAACCCAGCTTGTGCTTCTTTAGAGGGGTTATTAACCCAGAACACTGTTTTCGTGTATTTTGCAATCAACGCATGCTTCATTAAATGTAATTTAGTTGCGCCTCTGCGAGACGTCGTCTGGGTTCCAGGATCAGAGTCGATCACTGTCGAAGCTCCGCTTCAGCGCCATCTAATTCTGTCAGAAAGGCTTTTACGACATGCTCCCCGTCTTCAGCTAGAATAACAGCTGTCAAAGGCAGCAGAAACTTGAAGACGTCTCTTTGTCTGCTCGCTCTGCTTTACCTGTCTCTCCTCCTGTCTCTTTGCGGGAGTCAAGTGTCACTTCAGGCGCAGTGGGAGCGCGCATGTAAATTTAGTTTCACAGCCGCGGAGCTCACAGATGTGGCAGACTGCGTTTTTAAGAAGGTGAGCCCCCCCCCCCCCCCCCCATCCCGGAGTGAGCAGATTTTATCCACACTCAGAAATGTGCTTATCCTTAGACTAAAAAGGCGCGGGCGCTGCCATAAGATCTATGAGCTGGTTTGATTTAACAATCTCCGAGGGGCCGTGGAGGGGTCACGGAGAGTATCACTGTTGGTGAGCAGCTGCACTTTCAAAACCAACAAGAACTCAAAATACTCAAATTATGTACTCGATCCTCAGATCAGTACAGAAAAGTAGTTGATATAGTTCCAGTCGCCGTTCCAGTTTAAGCTTGAATGTGTCCCGGTCACCTAAATCCGAGCTGTCCTGTTGGACACTGGATCCGGATCTCTGGGAAGACCTGTGGAGGAAAGGTCAGAGAAGTGAGGAGACAGGAGAGCATAAGAAGCACGCGCTGTCCTCTCCCTCGTCCTCCTGTCTCCAGCTCTCCTTGACATGAATGTGAGTGGACGAGTGTAAGGAGGTGATGTTGATGGCGAGTGGCAGGGACGTGGCGCCTCGGCCTCCCTGCACTGCTCTGACTGCTCACAGTGACTGATACTCGCTATCGCTGTGTGTATCTGCAGCCAGATAGTCAGCATAATATATGTGCTGCTCCTGAAGTTCCACAGACCTTCAGGTAACTTTGCAAACCAGTTTGCAGTCGGGGAGTCTTGGCTGTGCTTGACAGCCACTTTCTGAGGAGCTGCTGCTGTATCGCTTTAGCAGCTAGTGCTAGCTGGACCTGGTTGCTTCCCCCACACCTGGACTTTCTTGGCTGTTTAAGCTCACTCCTCATTGGTGGATTGCTGAGGTCGAAAAGGTCAAAGGCTGAGCTCCAGCCAACCACCAGGTGGTGCAACAGTCGCGGTTTGCAACTTTTTAAAAGAAAAACTTTCCCCAATGTCTTAAAATGTACAGAATCATTGCGTGCTAGATGTGCAGATACACGATGACGCGCTCGCTAATGATGCCAATGCCGGTTGGTTCAAACACACCAGTAAAAGTGAGCTGTAACAGTTGGCGTTAAAACACTTTCATTTAATATTTAACGAGTTTCAGCTACCTGAAGGGAAATTTAAGTGAAGAAACTTGACTTGGCAGGTTTTATCATCAGCTAGTCAGAAGAAATGCATTGATTTTGTGGGTGAGACAGAGGTTGACCGCTATCGGCTACACACCAAGACAATGATACTGCTCAGCTGTGTGTTTCTGACAGCAGATCATAGGGATGTTAGATGAAGAGCTGCGGGCGATGGGCTACACAGCTTCAGCTGCTCAGCCAAGAAGCCATCTTTATTTTATTATTATTGTCGATGCGCCCTGCAGTTGTGCGAGGGGAGCTTGATAAAATCAGATGGCGAGGGGAGGAAAACTCCATAACGCGCAACAGCCGCCTTCTGTCACCGTATTATTGACGATTAGCTGTTGACGACTGTAGCTGCAGGTGTCGCCGAGTCAGCCGAGACTGAAACCTGAAGGATGGAATCTTTGAGGTGAAGATAAAAGAAAAACAGAAAAAACCAAAGACAAACCACAAACAAAGTTGGAGTTTAATCTTACTGAACGACCTGCATTGGCTCGCTATGTATGGAGTCCCTCCTTTTCCTCTAAAACCTGCATTATTCATTATATTTTTAAATGTATAAAGTAAAGAGTCCGGGAGATAAATGTAATTTTCATTGGAGCGTTCATGTGTTCTCCACAAAACAGTCTAGGACGATTTTAATTAGACCCCAAACTGGGACTATCTCATCCATTTTATACTTCACTATCACTCTTAATTATCTGTAGCATTATCATTTCAATAGAGCCTTGTGCACGCCTGAGTGTGTGAGTGTGTGTGTGTGTGTGTGTGCGTGCATCGATAAACAGCGTAAAGGGTAGCGCAACACGCTTCCTGAACCGGACGGGAATTATTCATAAGCTGTCACATCCGATTCTGTAACACACAACACACAAATAATTGAAATAATGATGTTAAAATACCCTTGCGCGCACACACACACACACACAGACACACACACCCACATCGTACGACAGTTATGTAAAGAACTGTAAGATGCTGATGACCTTCTGTGGTTTATATCAAGAACATCATGGCTACATGTTCCTTTTAGCATTTCAGTTTAGAGCTCTTACAAGATGTTGGTGTCAGTGAATGCATCACGTACGTGAGGCTGATGGGAAATAAGACATTCTATAATTCATTCTTCATATACTTGTAACGGCATATACAGCAACTTAGCCAACAGCAGGGTAGCGGTTAGCATCACAGCATTTTTTCAGATCGTGCCCCCCCCCCCCCCCCCAGGGACCTCCATGAATCATCGGCTCTCTGCAGCATTGTTAGCATGATAATAAATAGAAAGAGGGCATTCAGGTTCACCTCCGAGCAGTTGCGCACGTCATGCTGTGACAGTTAGGACATAGGAAAAGAGAATGCAATAAGGGTTTCAGAATTGCTTAAATTGCCTCGTCGTTAAATAAATAGCTGATCCATTGCTACTTCCTCTTTGAAAAACAGAGGCTGCAGTCTAGAGACAAGCTGGTCCGCTGGAACGGTCCCAGCCAGACGTCTCTCCGTTCACCCTGATTACCAGTTCAACTTGTTGGGGTTCCTCCTGCTCCTGATTAAACAGTTACAGTTCTTCTTCCACATTCTGATGAAAAACCACCCTCATAATGGGACCAGACCAGTTGAGAAACATGGTGAAAGTTCAGAAAGTCCAATCTGAGGACGCACAATCGTTTGGACACAGCAGGAAGTGGGCGGAGACAGTTGGACAGGTGGGGGACCCTGTAACACAGGTGGGGAAGTGGCTGCTCCTCTGATACAGAGGTCATCTGTCATTGACCCTTGACCCCTGACGGTACTGGAGTTCTCAGCCTGATCGTCTGGTGGCCCTGAACTACTCTGTGATTGGTCAGAACTTTTAAGTGGGCGTGGCCAACATGGAAAAGCTCTTTAGAACTTAAGGCAAATATTCTAAATAAATACTACCTGCCCATTTTGAATCAGCACTTTAAATACACAAGTTAACGACCTCCCATTTTTTAACTAGCAGGATTTAATAGTGAGTGCAGGTACTTAACAAAAACCTCAATTCTCAAACAGGAAAACATCTGAAAGCAAAGCAAAAGCGCTCCAGCCACTGCAATGCTTTGATTTGCAAACGATTTACATATTTATATAACTTCTTGAGTCCACATGTCTCTGCCACAGTGATCTGAAGGATCCATTGTCTTCCTCCATTACAGACGTGCACAATGATCACAGCGCTAATATCGCCCGTTCTTCTTCCAGTTTGCCCGTTTTAGTTATTTTAGGCGAAAAAACCAGAGCAACAAAACAGAATCTATAATGAAGCTGAACGCCGCCCCCCCCGAAGGAAAGTGAAGGATTGTTACTGAGCACCACCGGGAGAATTTAACAGTCTGCACGTAGATTATGTGCCCGGTCAACAAGCCAAACACAAACAGAATGTGCTGTCTAACACTAATAATTTAAACAAGTAATAATAAATAAGTAGAAGAGTCCTGTGTTGTGGTCTTGTAAATGAAAGAGCTGGGGCGCCCCCTGCTGGTGGTCAGGAGAGCCGCGCCACAACACAGTAAAACCTTCACCTGCTTGATACTGTGAATGAACCCACAGTGGTTCTTTTCCCGGCCATGTTGGCTGCAGGTCACATGACCCTGGTCTACGGTTTACCTGTAATTGATTACTTGACGTGGCGGTGAGCACGTGCAACGGCGTGAGTCAAAGCTGCCGCGGGACAGAGGAGCGCCTTACACAGCTGAGTGCATTTCTGGGTCTGTGCATGCGTGCTTGCATGTTGGTGTGCGTGTGTTGGCCCATACGTGATCCATAGGCATTAAGAGAGGGGAGGGGGGGCTGGAGTCGATGGCGAGGCAGCTCAGCTCTATCCACCATCCATCTCAATCCCCCCCGGCTGTCCCTCAGTGAACCTCAAGCGGAAAAGCATTGTTTGTTTTGACAGGCGGTAAAATCCATTTCCAGTATCTGTCAAATGCCGAGTGAATCCATTTGAACTCTGTCTACTGTGTTTCTGCCTCCTGGATTTGTCGGAGCGTCCGGATGCCAGATGTGGGCGGGACACGGCGGAAGGTAGCCAACCAGAAAGATGCAACACGGTGAGTTCAAGCGCACGTGTGCTGACCCCACTGACATCACGTGTGCCGTAACGGGCCTTTATGGTGGTGGGATGTTGAATCAGTCAGTTTCAGTATCATGTATCCGTGCTTTTGGGACAGTTGCCATCAACATCTGTCTACTTTGTTTATCATATTGCTTAAAAGGGTGTTGGCAGCAAAAACGAAAGTGAAAGTGTTGGAGCATGATGGGTGCGTGATGCTCGGGGCTCTTCCTCATGAACGGAGCTCAGGGACCTGTGGCACGACCCCGGGAGCTTCTGTAAGTCACTCCAGTATTCTGTTGTAAATAAAAACACACATTTCATTGATTCAAAACTGATTGTTTGTCTATTTCTTCCTGAGAAAACGAACGACGCGTGAGACGTAAGTAAAGTGTTTCCTCAACAGTGGCATTCCGCAAAAATTGGGACCTGGGTCCTGCACCACAGCCTGGTTGACATTTAAATGTCTCCTAAATCTGCCACTACAGAGACTGAGAGAGAACAAGAGGACGAGAGACGACATCGGGATGAGCTGCGGTCCTCGCAAGTAGCTAAAAACGCTGCTGGTTTAATCAGAAGATGGCGCAGGAGGTGAGAAGTGAGCGAGTGTACTCACAGGTGTGTGTGTGTGTGTGTGTGTGTGTGTGCGTGTTCTTTGGCCTTATTCTTTTTTCTTCCAACACTTGTCTGCCTCTGTTCTGTGGGACGTAAATAAATTAGCTTGTTATCAAAATGGAAATGAAGAGACAAGCGGAGACAGCGGCAGCCAAGCAAGGAAGACCAACACAATCAGATCTGTCTCTGTCCCCTGTCCTCTTTTCATTTCCTTTCTCCGTCTCGCCTCTGGATTCATGGTTGTGTGTCAGCTCTGTGGCTCCCAGGCGCATTCATTTAAAGTCAATAGGTGATCGTTCCATCTCGCACGGCCTCGCCGGTCCAGGTGCCGACGGGAATAATGTGGGAATTGGCTGGAGGAAAACTAGAAAACAGGCAGAGCAGTTGTAGCTGTTTGTACAGTCTGTGAGGACTGTTTATAAGTCTGGAGAGGTGCTCATCAGGCTGTGACACGGAGTCCTTGTCGGGTCATTAGAGACGCATCAGGACAGATGGAGAGACATAACTCAGCCACTCTCACTCTCTCTGACACACACACACACACACACACACAGACACACACTCTTTATCTATCAATCGACAGTGCGTCTGTACCTGTTTTCCCCTCTTCTTGTTCCCAGCTGTCCATCAGCAGGAGAGTCTCCCCGTGTCAGCCTGGTCCCGCTCCAGGTTTCTTCCTATTAAAAAGCAGTTTTTCCTGGTGCTGCCCTTTCACTCTGGGTTTCTGTGAAGCACCTAAAAACAAATTTGGTTGTAGAGGAGCATTTGGAAAAACCCTCCCACCTCATTAGGACCACCGGGGAGGCGCGCACACACACGCTCACTCACACACACACACACACACACACACACACACACACACACACACACACACACACACTCACAGGGTTACAAGGACAGGAGCCCTATCTCTTAAAGCCGCTCACATTTACATTCAGATGGAAGCTGGTAGAGCTGCTTCATGTGCAGCCTGTGGTTATTGACAACTGTTCTCACTCTCTTCTGCGGCTCCCCAGCATGTTTGTTTTCAACTGTCTCGTTCAAGGTGACCAAGCTGTGAATAAAACATAAAGCCCTGACACTCGCTATCAGAGCCCCGCTGCCGGCTGAGAGTGACATAAGAGCTAAAAGGCAGCTATTTATGTCCGCCAGTCACCGGGTTTACGTGGTCTCGGAGCCAAATCAATTGAGCGAGTTCGGACGGAGACGCACTTTAAAAAGCTGGGCTAACGAGCAGTTTTAAATGGAAACGTTCATTCAGATGGACGATTGTGCAGCGTGTAGCATGATCCAGTTGACAGGCTGTCTATATCCCCCCCAGGATCAGGTGTCCAGGCCCTCTCCCAGGTTATAAACGCTGTCTTGCTATCCGGTGTCAAGAGATTTGATTTCCTGTGCACTCAGGACACCAAATCCACTTGCATTCACATGAGAGGCTTCATTCCTCTTTGTTTCCGCAGTGTGCCTGGTTGTCCTGTTGTCCTGAGGCAGCAGGGACACGTGAGAGGGCGCAGATTACGCAACAAATTCATTATTTTCCAGATCTGAGATCTGGTCCGCAGTGTGCGATATGTGGCTGCGCACGCTGTAAGAAGTGATGTCGCTTGTTGTCACGCCATTGCAAAAACTGTGTATAGATGACGTGAAAATGAATGGTGTGAGATCTTGTACATGCTATATAATGCTATATAATAATGCTATAAAACGCGGACCAAAATTAGTCTGCACAGTGATGTTATTCTGTCGGCTTCTCACGACGTCAGCGATCTTTTTGAGGGTTAAAACTTGCTTTTAGGCTTAAGGTCAGGTGAGGGTTAGGGAATTAGACCCGATGGTTGGGGTGAGGGAAGTCATTACACCGATGAGTCCCCAAAAGGATAGAAGTACTAAATGTGTGTGGGCAGCTACGCCTGCCAGCATCCATCACAATGCATCCCTTCACACACACACACACACACCCCCCACCCACCCAGACACACACACACACACACACACACACACACCCACCCACACACCCAGACACACACACACACACACACACACACACACACACACACACACACACATTGTCATCTTAGTCATTCAAAGCTGGAACTCTCTAGGCTTGGGGATCATCGGCTGAATGCTAACAGAGATAGCTGCTGTTCCGCCCCATTCGGGGATAATATCTGAGGCTGATGTGACACGAACGGATCTGAGCTGACACGTCCCCCCCCCCCACACACACACACCTCAACTGGTTTCTGTTTAGTCAGCGTGGCCGGCGGAGAGAAGAGATAAAGAGAATTAGGGATGGAGGTTGGGTGAGATGGCAGAGGACGGGGTCGGCGAGCGGTACAAGACGGGGAATAAATGAGGGACCGACCCCGGTTCTAAATTCGCTCAACACAAAAAACGGCCTCAACTGTTGCGTGCCTTTCACTCACATCGTTACAACACAAGCACAGGAACAGGCGGACAAGGAAAAGCATTTCCGCTTCGGTTCCCTGGCCTGTAAATGACCAGACACACCAGGTCAAATGGTGGAGAAGCATGACAGCGCAATATAATGGAAGGAGACTTCACAACTGGAAAGCACGTGTGCGTTACTGCACTTTAAACTGCTAACTTTTAAGGCACCCCTGGGTGTAGCATCTACATCTAACCAGATATAATAGCAAATGTTACTTTTAGTGGATTGTTTGTGAGGATTGCCCCTGCAGGTGTCATTTATTTCTGACTTTTTCACTTTGAAACGGAGCTGAGCAGTTTGATTGACAGGTCTGAGGGGCTAATCTAAAGGAGGCTAAAGGCCACAGAATTTCCGTCCTGTGAGTACAGACAGAATGACTAATGCTGACCTCCTCCCCTTTCTTCTTTCCTCTCTCCATCACCCTTTTAGGCACCTTTCGAAATTCCATGTGTGCGGTTCAGCCGCCCCGATCCCCACCACCATTTTCGAACAGCTCATCCTTTTCAGCGTTCCCACTCGTTCCTCTGTGGATGTGTCTCCCTTGACCTCATTTTCCACTTCACAGCGATAAGAGGCGCAAGGGCAGCGCTGCTAAATTAGCCACATACATTATTTTGTGCATCTCTACGTGTTTATGTATTCACAGCCTACACTCTGGTCCTGCTGATCTCATCCTTTTCTCATATAACAGGCAGATGCTGGAAATCGGGACTGTTTCTCTTGGTGGTGGACAGGTCAGAGAGTGGGCGTGCCTGTAGATGATTGCACAGGCGTTGACGTCCAGGATTGAAAGTCACCGCCGCTGTCTGGTCCTGCAACTTAACAGGCTTAAACAAAACTAGCAAGCTGCGTCTTCACACAATGATGTATTATAAATATAATAAAGATTATAAATATAAATGGATGGAATTCTTCTGTCCTTCCTGTTGTTTGTGTAAAGTATAGAAATGTCGCACTGACACAAAGTATTAAACATGTAATTCACAATCGAAATAAAATATATAAGAACTTATATAAGTAAATGACTCTGACTCTCTCTATATTCTGGGTTTTTGTCTAAACCCACGTTTGTGTCGTTCTTCTGAAGATGCAAACATCTCCATCTGTGTGTGGATTTATATTTTCAGAGCAGGATGGCAAATCTTTCCAGGTCCGTACTCCAGTTCCAGGATTTCTGTCTGACCGGGTGAAATTTCCACCCGGGAGAACAGAAAACGTGGCGAGGATTTGGACTGGACTGATGAGCTCAGCTACTAATGCCTCTGAACCAGATGTTTTGGGGCACATTTATTATTAGTCTACATTAAACATTTTTGATCAGGATAAATCCAATTACATATTGCATATATACCTATTTCAGCATTGACGTGCTGATCATCACATTAAACATAACCTACAGCAAATATGACCATCTACAGCAAATATGACCATCGACAGCCGACAACATTAGTCCTCATGAAGCAACACATAAGCAATGTCATCAATATCCACAAAACACTTGATTACAAGTGTCTCAATTACACTTGTTGAGGTGGAAATCAGAGTTGCCATTATTCTGTTCAGCAACATACCCGTGTTAATCCTTAATTTCTAGTCTTTTTATAACCATTGAAAGGTTGGGTTTTCCTAAAAGTTGGCACACTTCCAGATGATGTGGGGAACCAGTGACCTACTAAGTGGGAGGCACCCGCACTAACCACTACACCACCACCTCCCTGTGCAGAGCAGTTGTGGCCCAGTAATTTTGACTATCTGGTTCCTGGTTACTCACCAGCAGATCTCAGGATTTCTCTGTAAAATTTGCTTTGCCATCAACGCTGTTTCAAGGACAACCCGCTGACACTGATTAAGGTCAAAGGTCAAGTGATCTCCTGGCATTTGTTTAAAGCAATGTGTTCTCCAAGCAATCATATTTTTGCGCATTTGTCTGCTTAGATTCAGGGATTCAGTTTTTGAGGTTAAAGGTCAACTCATTTTGTGTGACTGATATTAATGCTAATGATCAAAGGAGACTTAAGGGTTCAGTCGTCATCTCACCAGTGGTTTTCTTCAGCACTGTCATCAACCACAGACGTGCACCTTTGATCCAGATATGCTCATCTGCCCTCCTGAACAGAGAGTCGTAGACGGCATCGTCTCTGTCACCACTGAAATGAATTCTCTCTTCGCTCGGAGGCTCCATAATTATCAGTCCGGGTTCCTCTGTGATTTTCCTCAGGGTTCTAATCAATTCAAACGTTTTCTATATCAGTCTTTTCAGTCCTGATCAGGCAGTATTAAGCTGCAGAAGGAATCACAATCCAAAGCATGTGCACTTATCTTTGACCGAGCGCTTCCAGATGATTGGCGCTTGTGTTGCACCGACAAGCCTCACGGCTGGGCCATGCTGGCTGACCTCTGCCGTGGAGGAAGGTCGTTCCCTGTTCCCTGCTCCCAGCCTTTATTTCCAAGGCCCTTGTTTTGTATCTGCCTCCGCTGATTAGTCTTAATACTCTGCTGCGCTGCTGCCGACATAAAAGGTGACACAAGGTGACATTTGGATTTCTGGCCTCATAATTCATCGTCACCCCTCCGCTCAGTGTTTGTGAGCATTTATGGGAATAAACACAGATGTGGAGGATCTGGAGAAGAGTTCAGTCTCAGACTTTTAGTGCTGTGGCAGTAAAGTCCAGCAACAAAGTCATTAGCTGCACCACCGGGTGGTCGGGTGGGTTCTGGCTCAGGTCCTAATCTACTGTAAAAACCAAAAAAAAACCTCCACGAACAAACAAAAAATAGCCCACTTTCTGTTTTATTATTACGTGATTCTGAATTTTCTGGAGGAAAAGAGGCTGAAAATGAAATCAAAGGTGCCAATCTGGGTGCCCACGTTGGCAACCAGCTGAGGCAACGGCAGAACAAAGACGGTTTGTTGACACGTTTTCACAGCTGAAGCTGCAGATATGACGTTGCCCCCCCCCCCCCCCTGATCTTGAAGTGAACGTCAAACATATTACTGCAAAATTTAAAGGCGCTGAGGAACTTTCAGACAAAGAAGAATAACATCAACTTTAGTCAAAAAGCGGCCCGTTAATGACACCAAAGGGTGTTTTGGACTGCAACTGAGAATATTTACACAACTGCTCCACTTGGGTTGGAGATATTCCTCAAAGCTTTTCACTTCTCTTGCTCACAGCTCAGGTTTCCTTGGGCTCCTCGGTGTGTTACTCACGTCCCAACAGAACGTCTCCCCCAGCCCCATTCAGCCCAGATATGATGCTTTCCTGTGAGGACCATCTCATGTCCAATTACCTCTGGCCTCATGGACATTTCTGCTATTCACGTTAATGTTCATAAAATCCATATTTTATCCAGCAGTCTAATTAATAGATTTACACATGGACACTACAACCTTCTGACTCATGAGCCGGAGGCAACATCAATTTTTAATGAGCGAGTCTTTGAGGCCCAAATATTTATTTTTTGGATCATCTCTGTTCCCTGAGGAATCCCGGCTGAAGCCTCTCAGTCCGAAGGAGCGAGCGCTGGAACGGTAATGTGCTCATTATCGGCGAGCCTCAAGGCTGCGCTGCGTTTACCAACAAATTCATTTGTCAAGACCGAGCGGCTTTATTGATCGCGGTGCTGATGAAGAGCAGGCCGCCTGAATGGGTATGACGAGGAGGCCGAAGAGGGAGTGAATAACAAGTGCCGGCGCGGTCAGAGAAAAGAGACGTAAGCGGCTCTGACAGCTCGGCGAGAGGGGGAGAGGGAAATGTGCAGGAAGAGAAGGAGCGGATCTGACGTTAGCGCTGCTGACAGGCCGCCATCAGTTTCAGTGTGAAGTGGCGAGTGCGCTGGGAGCCAGTGCTGTGTCAACAACACAAACAAACACTAACATGGCCGTCAAAGCAGATCTATTAGCTTATTACGGAGTGGTGCGACACCCAGTCAACAGGTTTGTGTCTGCTCATCTACATCTGGTAATGAGCCTAATGCAGCAGGCAGATACCTGCGGCGGGGGGGTGAGCTATCACTGAAGGAGGGACCTCCAGCGATACTGGATCAGAACATAGAGACACAGCGCATGTTTTATAGTCGATGACCAGATTAGAAAAGAACAACGTCTCTATTTTACTGGTTGTCCGTCCGTCCGTCCATCCATCCATCTGCCTCCTGCTGCTTCTCCAGAGTCGGTTCGTAGGGGAAGTCGCCCGAGCAGAGACCCCCCCTCCCAGCCCATGGTCCCGCTCTTCTGGGGGCATCCCAAGTTTCTTGAAGGTCATCTGAGAGAAATCATTCAGCCTATAATTTGCTGGCAAGTGAAGATTTTTAAGCATTAAATCAAGCCTAAAACTGAGCAACCAATCAAAGTCCGAATCTCCTCCAGTGATGGGGTCGGACAGGGTTGATTTGGGAGGAATACTGCGTCCCTACGAACCTGAAGGTCCAAATCTGTGAAGGATAATAGCAAAGCTCATCCCTCCTCTGATGGGGCACCATCAACAGGAGCATCAACCGCTGTCACTCAGGCTGAATACAGTCATTATTTCCTTTAATGTGCTTCCAGGATTATCTGAGACCTCTGATGAAGAATCAATAATTGTAAAGTCAACTTTTAAAGAATGTGCTCTAATAATAGCAAGAGGTTATTGCTTATATAATAGGCTTTAATTATTTGAATTATAGTTTGGTCAAACTAAATGTGAAATGCTCATATCTTCTTTATATTTAATAGAAATGTCTCACAGGTTGAGACTGACGCATCACTCTCAGAGCCAGTCTGACTACAGAGGCCCCAGTTCACTGCTGCAGTAGCAGGAAAACTATATTTTCTGTGAGGAGCTTCAAGGTTAAGCTGACGGACACAGATTTAGATCCAATTTGATCCCATTTTCAGATACAGTGTGGTGATATTTGCTGCATAGTGAATCTCCGTATTCCGCTTTGTTATGCTGGTCCCAGGTGCTGCTCTCCGTGGACAGAGTGGGATGGAGGAGAGTTTCAATCGCTCGACTTTGCTGTCTCCTTCCTCCAGGCAGCCTGGTGACGGATTTGGCCGCACACGACACGTGCGAAAGTCTGAAAGACAAAAGTTTGTACATCATTCTACATGAATCCAACCGTTGACGTCCTGGTAAGCAGGCTTTAGGGTCACAGAGAGACAAGAAGCAGGAATGCAAGCAGGACGATTTCGTCTGGGACAACAACAATGCTAAGCTAGTGTTTGGGAGAAGCAAAGCACACGATGAAGAGCACAAGGGAAGACAAAACTCTCAGGAATGCTGTGAATTAACTTGTTCCTGAAGGGACGATAAAAGTGACTGTGACAATTGCAGATAAGGAGCTGTCTACTGTTTGCGTCTGTCCACACGGGATTCAGATACAGCCGAATAACCCGTCACCTCCGCTAAACAAATTTAGCGTCACACTTAGAAACTTCTCGCTTCACATGGCCGACTTCCTCCCCCCCCAACTTTACTAACACACAAACACGATTAAAGAAAAAAATCTCTCGACCACCAACTTGCAGGATGCTAATTGCTGCTATGTTGATTAGCATTGTTGAGTTGAGCTGTACTGTGACATTTCTAGATGTTAATGTAAATCAGCTGCTTTGCCTCAATGAAGACTTTTTATCCTCCTTTCACCATGGCAACATCAGTGTCTCATCACTTCACTGAATAGCGTTTATTGATTTATCTGAGGAAAAACCGGCAAGGGCAGCAAAAGTGGCCGCAGCCCATCACAGGTGTGGTTCATATTGCTATGCTTATGGTATTTTTGTTGAAGAGCAAAGATTTCAGGCCGAGAGCCTTTCAGCTCTCCAACCTCCTGCCTTCTCCTTGCGCCTGGGCCGCTCCTGCTCACTTCTGAAGCAGCTGCTCGCAGCTCTTCTCCTCTCCTCCCGGGGTTTTATTGTGCAACAGCATCATGAAAAGCTACTCAACTAATAGAATGCCAGATGTGGTGTCGACCAGTGAGCTGAGCCCTGAAACTGCGGGGGCGTGCGTGGATCCGAGGAAAAGTTTTGAGGTCAGACCACAGAAAATCTGCGCCTGCGGGGACGAGGATGAGAAACAAGTTTGCACAGCAAAAGTTGATTTATTTTTTTATCTTTTTTTTTATTGCTGGGACATTTTTAAGAGAATGCTATTAATATATTCACAACTGAACAAGTCACAGCAGTGGAGCTCACCAAACATTCAACAAAGAAGGTGGAGGAGGAGGAAGGTCTTCCTGGCTGGTGGAAATAGAAACCTGGTCAGCGGTGAAGCTGCTCCGTGTGCAGGGATAATTACACACTGCCACATCCTTTTTTGCACAGATGCAAGGATCCTTCCATAGATTGCACTTAATTGGCTGAAGGAGCCTCACATGTGCGGCAGGTTTATTTCCAACCGCATCCAATAATGCACCGGGACCGGGGAGATCATTCCCTTCTCGACTTATTGATCATAGAATCGCTGAATATAAATAAATATTAATATGTTTCCTCATGAACCAGTGACTGATGCAGCTACAATTGTCTTAAAAAGCAAGAAAAGAAAAATGTTCAATCATGATGCATTTTGGTGAAAAAACGACTTGTGAAGCTGGAAAAGTGAATGCAGTTTCAAGGCCCAGCTTCACTAATGTCTGAGGCTACTCCAAATATCTCTATGTGAACAAATAAAAGCAGGGAACGGTGATCACTTTGGAGTTCTGCAGCCACAGATTGCTTTTTTTTTTCTTCTTAATTTTAGCCTGCATTCCAAATAGATTTGTGTTTCTAAGCGAACACTTCAGGACTTCACAGTTGGCCGCAGTTTACAGTAAAGATGGAAAACAAGTCATGGTGCCAGAGGACACATCCGAGCTGCACACGTTCCAGAGGAACTAAAGCAGATTTCAGTGACAAATAAGCACAAAAGTGAGAAACTTGAACAGCAGCTTGTCTTTCTTTGTCTGGCAGGATTGATCTCTGAGCAGCTGCAGCTTGGAGACACATCCACGCGCCTGTCTCCAGCAGATGAGCAGAAACAGGTATGTGGCTGGATCTAAATGACTGGAGGAGAAGTTCCTGATACCCATGAGGCCACTCTCCACCCCTGTATGGGTGGGTACAGTAAAGTATTAGCTTAATAGCATTACAGTCAGTAAACAAAGAAAGCTCATGTTTTTCTCCTCCATCTGTGCTACATTAGGTGCTGCATGAGCTCCTAACCTGAGGGATAAACTAAGTATGGTTTATGGCAAAACAGTTCTGACTGGAGAAAATAACATTACTAGTCAATAACGCTCAATTGAAAGGCGGAACTCTGGTCGGTCGCTGCCCCTGAAGCAGCTACAAGAAAAACCTGGTCGTTACAGCTGCAACAGTGCAGAAAATATCGAACCAAAACAACCAAAGTCACTCGGGGAGGCTGCTGCAGAGCCCAAACCAAGGGCGGTCATGGCGAGGGGAGCGTTGTGATCCCGCAGAGATCAAGGTACAGCCAATCACCTTCCCTGCATGACTGGCGATTCGCCGCGCTCTCATTTCGCGCCAAATTGTGACGGATGAGACGGGGACAGTCTCGCTTCTCACGCTTGTATCATCAAGAGATGATGCAACTCTGTCGTTTGTCGTTTTGTGCACACGCCTCCAGGATGATGGCGATGCGCCCAGCCCGGGGAAACCAGCCGTCTGCCGTGTTTCACCAGGTCAACAGGTGATCCAACAGATGTCCAGGTGTGCAGACAGTTCCTCCCCCATCAGAAGCTACACCCTCGAGGGTCGTGCTGCCTCAGACGATGCTAATCAGACCCAGCGTCACTGAAAAAAAGCGTATTATGAGGGCGCACGAACACTAAACAGCTTGAATAATTGTAAACGAGAAGCGTTTAATTTTGGCTGCTTTATGCTAATCCATCTTGAACTTGAGGTGTGTTTGTGGGAGGAATCTTTAACAATAACCAGCTCATTTAGAGGAGAATGCTGTTATGTTCACGTGGCTTAAAAGAAAACAAAAAATTGCATTGTTTTTTTCCCTGTAGCTGAGACGGAGGTCACGGCAATCCAAACTTCACATAATTCTGTGTTTACGCAACTTTTTGAGTAAACTCATGTTGTTCCAAAGACATCTTTATGTTGAGAACAATAAAGCGAGTTCCTCACGTGGCTTGATGGTGGAAGCACACGTTGGTGCGCAGGCATGACCTTAAATGATCAAACAATAAGACTCAAAGCGAACTTTCTGCGCTCCTCTCCAGCGTCTTTGTTGAGAGGAATCAACAGCACCTTTGTTTCCCATTACAACCCGCAGCAGTTCAGACGTGCACTTTCCTGAACTCGCTGGTTTCCTATTTGGCCTTGGGTGGCGGCGGGGAGCGTATGAGATCGACCGGAGATAGGTTCTTATCTCGGATTGATCAGTAGAACAATAACCCGGCTCAGGTGACTATTGTCAATAAGAATGCGACTCTAACCACTCCTGGCCTCTTTCTCTCCCTCCGCCAGTTTGGAATCTCTCTTTGTCCTCCTCCCAATTTCCTCCCTCCATACATCCCTGCTCTCCGCCTGTCGCCTTCGCTCTACTTATTCCTGACAGTTGGACAAGTTTGTACCGATGCGTTTCACACAATGATACCCATTTACACAGGGGAGTGCTCATAATGACTGCAAATTGTCTCTAATGGCTCATAATAGCCAATTCTGTCTGTCTACTGCAGGCATTCCGTAAGTGCACTGTATTCTTTAGTGTCCAAAAACCGTGTGTGTGTGTGTGTGTGTGTGTGTCTGTGAGAAACAGACAGAAAGAGAGAGGCCCATGTTGGTACCCTGCGTATGTACTGGCTCTATAGGAGTGGAGTCCATAGATTAGAGCTGCACTGTTGCCTCACAGCATGAAAGTCAAGGAAAGCCCTTATTGGTGACCCGACAGTGACCTTTGGTGTGTCTGGTTGTTTGTTTCTGTGTGTGAGTCCTGCGATGAGCTGGTGTTGAAGAATATGGACGTGATTGCGGGCTCTGGTGGCCTCTTCCTCAGAACTGGAGAAGCCTCTTGGATGAGAGCTGAAGCATCTTCGGGTCTACGGGGAAGTCCCAAAGATCTGTGAGAGCGGAGGAGAGGAGCCCAGGGTGGGCCCCAGCTCTCGCCCCAAGACTGCTGGGATAGGCTCCGCCCCCTGCGACCCCGCTGGGATGGATGGTTAATGTTAGCCGCTCACAGCTAACCTACCGTTACTGAGGTTTTGTTCCAAAGCTCTACGTCTTTACAAGGTGGAGAAAAAGCTGAATTGGTAAAAAAAAAAAAAAAATGAAAAATGGATGTTTAATCACGATATATTCAGGGTGATTTAAAGCCGATTTTTGCCTCCACCCTGAAAAATAAACGTAACTGTCGTCATCGTTATTACATGGGTGGAGAGCATCTAGAGCCCATTTTTTAAAAAAAAGGTGGTATCCTAAATCTCCCACATCTGCAGGCAGTTTTATTTAAATGAATGCATTATTTTCACGGATAAAATATTCATAAACGTGTTTCCAGCAGACGTACTGCTGGAGGAGGTCGTCTCTGAAGCCTTCACGGGCCAAAACTCTTTATTTCACCCATGAATAAGAGTTTCCTTCTTAAAAAAACACGCACGGACATGAAAGAGGACGGAAAACGGGACGGCTGACGCGGCGGGCCGTGTTTCACGCCGTCGCCACTAACCCGAAAACGGGAAAATGATTCTCAGTGAAAACCTGTGCTGAGCCGAGGTGACAAGTTTCAAATGAAATTAGGAAATAAATAGATAAAGTGTGTGTGTGTGTGTGTGTGTGAGACTACTTTTCAGCTGGGATAAAAATGGGAAGAGGAAAACTTCCAAAAGGATGCACTGATTTAGATTTTTCAAGTGTTTGCTGAGCTTGAAGTGGAAAAACAAGTGCAGCTTCAGTTGTCGGTAAAAATCCTTGCCCTTGAGCACTGCTTTAGCAACAGACCACTGAGACTGAAATCAAGAATGGCGGCACGTTTCAGGCTTGAGTCTTTTTCTGACGTTTCCTTCAGACTTGATGTGTTTTAAATGAAACGACTTCAGCTTCTATAGTCAAATATTCATACAAACAATTATCAGTCTGTTTTGAATGATTAAAAACATTTAGATGCGTTCAGGTAGCGAAGGAAATATCTGCTGATCCAATTTAATTTGACGATTTTAATTTTTAATTACAATGAGAGAGTTGCCAAACGCTGACACGTTATATTCTCCAGCCACTCTTAGATTTCTGCTTCAGCTCTGCTCAAAAAAGAAACATTGCAACACCTTTAAAGGTTGTTTGGCGACTTTCTCAACTGTAATATTCCAACTACTAATAACAGAACGTTATTGAGATCAACAACACGCACCAGACAAGTCAGCCGAATAACAGGACAAACGTTGCTATGGCAACCGACTTCACATCACATGAGACCAAGTGGTGAAATCTTAGCAAATCCCTGCTGTTTAAAGTGACATTTTAAAATATGAGCAGGACATTTCTGTCTTTCAGTGTCTGGACCGTCTCCGTCCAGCCGACGTCCACGTCTGACCTGATCTCCGGCTGCAGGAAACTAGAATTTTTGTGTTCGTTTCCAGCAGATGGGATTATTTTCCCCACTTCAGAAAGTAATAACTGCAGTGTGAAAATCTCCTGAGATGCATAAATTCTTTCCTTTAATTACAGGAGGAGAATCTTCCTCTTTCATGCCGTTTATTCATTCTCTCCTCCGTATTGTGATGCACTTTACGGCACAACAGTGGAAACGTGGTAACTCAATCTGACACCTTTTTATTCCACTTATTAAGGTTGTTAAAACACGACTCATGCTAGCAAGATGGGGGGGGGGGGCGATTAATAATGTTTGCATCCACCAGACGGGAGCACTTGTAGCCAGTTTCATCTCCTCAGATAAACTAAAAACCCATAAGAAGCTTCTGCTTCGTATGGAAAACATTACATCATAACATAAAGGACGCTGGTGGATCACCTGATTAAAAGGGATTACCTCAACAATCCTCATCTCTCCAAACCCAATTAAACCCCACCGTGCACTGAATTCCTGATCTCCAAACTGTTCTCATTTACACTTATTCTCACGCACTCCCTCCCCCACCCCCCAGCCCTCCGTTTCCCCTCGCCCTCCCTCAGGTGGATAGTGTAATTGCTGTGGTTTAACCGGTGCCGTGTTTGATCTGGCTTATCCTCAGCAGTCTCACTGCAGTGAAAGAGAAGAAAGCAGAGACGCATCTCCAAAATAACATCTGTGAGTGTGTGTGAGTGTGTGAGTGTGTAGAGTGAAAATTCAGTCCGCTCTGATTTTTGAAGTAATTCAATTATTGCAGCTGTGGCAGCAAAACTGCGGGCTAAAACACGCAAATCACTTCAATTTAAAGCCAATTCCTTCCCATTTAACCCCGATGTATTACACTGACATGGAGCCACTTTCGCTGCTGCCTTTTATTAGATTTTCATCTGCAGCCCTCGGCGAGCTGTGCAGCGAGGAGGAAGTGGGATCTGCGCTCCTTTCTTCTGTAATAAAGACCATGAATCGGAATTAGACGTGTGGCCATCTGAGCTGCTTCCTGCCTCATGTCCTCACAAAGTTGGGCATAGGGGGGGTTTAAATTTGGAGTTAGGAACGACAAATTTTAGCCGCCATTCTTTTGAGAGGTGTGCGTGTCGATGCATCCCAAAAATGCTGCCCTCATTACATCATTGGGAACTTAAACAGGCAGTTCAGACAGCTTTTGGATATAAGGATGAAAACACTAATGGCAGTTTTGGCTGCTGTCTGGATGAGAAATCTGTAAAAATAAATAAAAAAATAAAAAAATAAAGCAAACCAAAAAAAAAAGCCCCAAACGCGTACTGCCCTCTGGTGGCTGACTGCAGTAATGAACTGAGCCATGTTGGGACGAAATGCAAACCCACATTTATTATGATTATTTTTAAATCGCCATATCAATAAGTGGCTCAGAAAGGGCCAGTCTTGGTATTCAGAAATCTCAGAAAGCCTGGACAATAAAGAAGCTGTTAAACAGGTCATAGCGGTTGGTTCACCACTAAATGGAAGAGGAGATCATCTGGATCTGTTGTTGATCTCAGGGTCCCAATAACCGATTAATTGCTTCATTTCTGAGCATCAACGGAGGGAGTTCAACTTTTGGCTAACGGCTCTTGAGCCGTCATACATTATGTGGCGTAAAGCCGAGCGCTTTCAATAACCGTCGGTTATTAAGGCTGCAGAGCAGAAATGTGATTTTCATCCCTTGACAGCGGTTTCAAAGCCTCCTGCAGGGAACCACAGAACAATTTTATACGTAAGACGTGAATTTACCGAGCAATCACAACACATATCACAGCATGATATGAGGAAAAACTCTTTATTTTTAAAAATAATTTAGAGTTTTGATTATTGCGTCACCGCGGGGCGGCAGACTCGGCGTGCAGTCGGGGCTTTAGACCAAAGTGTTGGGATGAAACAAAACAAGAAGCCGAATCAATAAATCTATCCTTTTACTTCGCAAAACAAATCTGATAAAGAAAGAGAGACCCTGAAAAAAATATGTCAAACTCCTTAATTAACTCTGCGGTGACAATCCCAGGAGCCACGAGGGGAAGGTGGAGCAGGGATGAGTGTGGAATCAGGACAGAGCCGTGTTAAGCTGAGGCAGGTCGGAAGGGTCAGAGTGATTAGACCCAGGATCCTGTGTAATGAAGATCAGACGAAGAGAAAAGACAGAACCAGAGCGGGGTCAGATAAGAGCTGATACCGGGGCAGCTTTGAACCTTTGGCAAGGCTGAGCTCAGGGGGTGGGGGTTTCTCTTTGCAGAGAAACAACTGTTCCCTCAGGGGAGTTCTTTCCTCCCAAACTTAGACGTGTGTCTCATGAGAGGACACCAAGTTCCACCACTATGTTCTCCACTTTATAAAAAAGAATAATAAGAAGGGGGCCAATTTAAAAAACCATTTTGGCGTATTTGGTGTAAAAAAAAAAAAAAAAAAACAAAAAAAAAAAAAAAAAACTCCCCCGTTGTGGGACTAATAAAGGTCTTCCATTTTCTGTTCTATATTTGCAGATTTTTAGGATCTGCTGGGATATCTCAAATTTATTAACAAAAGGAAGAGAAAATGTGCTTTCTCATGACCAAAAAGGCTGTTCTTCTACCTCAAATTTTAACAGCCCCCCCAGTATGGTCAGTATGGAGTTTGGTCCTGCTCAAGGTTTCTTCCTGTTAAAAGGCTGTTCTTGTTCGGGGGTCAGGCTCTGGGTTTCTGTAATCAGATAATCTTGATTACATAAATACATTAGTAAAGTTGAATTGACTGGAGCAATTTTGAAGTTGATTTGTGGTTTTGGCTGTTGGAGCCGATGCAGAACAGCCCAACGTACACGTGTAGGTGGGACTGAAAAGGTCACGTTTTAGCGGTGTGGAAATTTAAGGTCGGGATTAAAGTTGCAAAAAAAGCTTGCAAATAATTATTTTTGAAGCAGAGAGCGGTTTTATATCTGAATATCATCCATAATTCATCATTAAAAATCCATTACTGCTGAAGAGGCTCCGATCAGAAGAACATCTATGTACATTTTAAAGGTATATTATCACCACTGACATTTTAGACAGGCTTTTATTATAAAAGCGGTGCTTTTGTTCTAAAAGAAATAAATGCATTTGCAAAGCTTGCGTGTGAAATCACATAAAAATGATACAAAAGAGAATTTGATGGGGTTAGTTTGGTCCAGACTTCTGTAAGTAATTGACCAGATGTTTGGCAAACTGCAGTGACACAAAATGGCCTGTTCAGGACAAAAAGAACATTCTTCCATATTCTGAGAGTCTCATTGTTTGACAGGTAAGAACAGGTGAAGGGTTGAGTTAGTGTTGCGTTTAATGTCATTCTGTCAGTTCTCTGAAGTGTGCAGCACCACATCTATGGTTATCACATTTCTCGGGTTTATTAGCAATTTATTACATGTGGTTTTGTTCTGGCAGCTCCGTCTGCAGAGGATGATTACAAGATTACTGCAGCGAGAGCCCTAAAAACTCTCTTCGCCTTCATGCTTCTGCCACACATACGACTGATAGTCATTACATTTTTCACTCACAATATGTGGATGTTTCGAGCTCACAGCAGACCCTGAACACCATCCATGTTTCCATGGTTTTCATAGCTGTCTGAACAATTATATCAGAGAGGAGGAGACATGGACAGCTGCTGAAGTCAAACTAGGCAGAACTCAAGTGTTTCCAAGTGTAAATGTGTTCTTCAGGCCACAGATGGTTTAAACCTGTGATGGTCAGTTTTAAACAAGCCGACAAAAATCAATTTGGCCTCTAAATCTCAGAAGAAGAAAACCATTAAAACCACTGTGAACAAGAGTCCAGAGACAGCGAAGACACCCTCCCAGAGCTTCATCTTGAGAGCAAACACCAGGAGCAGCATGACACCTCACTGGGGGTCGACCCTGTGTGAGAAGGTGCCTGTACTGGCAGGATCTAGCAGCGTTTACGCCTTGATTACGCCATCATGGAGCAGTGATGAAGGCAAACGTGCCTCGGTGCACACTGTGCAGAGGAGATAAACACTTATTTACCACCAAAGCAGCCGTCATCGTTGGCGAGACTCTCCGCAGGTCGTCGTTCGCACTGCGGTTTCCTCGGCTAAAATCTTTGATATTACACCCGAGGCATCGATCACGGCGTTATCGCAGATAAGTGCTGCACGGAAAATGAATACGCCGCCGTGCGAGAGATGAAGCAACAGAACACAAAAAAGAACTATGAGAAAGATTTCATATCTTTGCTCTCCTCAGCCGGAGAGCACCCTGCGAGGAACCCACTGTATTTATTCCAAAATTAACACAATGATCTATTCAGAAACTCAATTTTAACTCAATTAAAGCTCCTCTCCCCGCCGGTCATGTCTTTGTCGCAATAATTGTCAGCCTAGTGCTTCTCAGACTGGAGTGCTTTAAACATGAATCGCACCAGAGCCCGAACCTTCAGCAGAGCGAGGAGGAGGAGGAGAGAAGAAGGGTGGGGGGCATTTTAATTCACCACACAAGAGGAAAAGAAACCATGACAGAGTAGCAGGTACGAGTGGGTTTGAGTGCCTGCAGCGAAGCTAGCGGTGTGCCAGAACACACACACACACACACACACACACACACACACACACACACACAAGCGGGACTATGCAAATTGTTGAGCTAATGAATTTCTGAATTTCAGCGTTGGCTCCTGTGATGGTAATGAGCTTATTTTGGCACAAGCTCATAGAAGTGAGAAGACAACGAATCATATGTGCATCACCTACACGCACAAACCCGCACACACAGACGGCAGTGGAAGCCAAACACAATCTCCTGCTGACGGAGGCTCGTCACACCTCTTCCATCTTCTGTCTGTTTCACGCTGCTGTTGAGTATGATGTCATCTGTAAGCCCGTTAGCACGTGTAATCAAGAAATAGAGAGAATGATAAAGGCTTTCATTCCAAAAAGTCCGGTTACGCCCCCCCCCCCGCCCCCCCAAAAAGAAAAAAACGCTCTGCTGCGCCGTTAGAGACAGACGAGCCTCTGTTCTTGGCTCCCAATCCCGACAAAATCCAAAGCCCTGGACCTGCGGCTGGTTCGGCTGCCAGGTCCTCCAGCCAGATCTCTCTGAAACGTATATTTCTGCTTTGTGCAGCAACAGGGGAGAAGGGAACCAGCATCACTTTCACTTCAGCAGGGTTCCATTCGACTGCCGCTCCATCTGCAGCTCTTCCTTTATAGACCACTGATGGAAACCTCACCATGAGTCAGACACTGAAGAAGTTCTGGTTTTCAACAAGGTCATATCTGAACAAGTATCCTGACTCGTGACGGATGGCTGTTATGTGGACAAAGGTAAGCTGCACAAGCTCTCAGGTCAGCATATCAGCTGAATTAATACCAATAGAAATGGAGCAGAAAGGTGGAGTGCAGACAGTGCAGCATTATTTGCAAGGTTATTGTGGCTGTAACTCAAGAACAGGACAGAAGTCAAGGCCATGTCAGGTGAGTTTTATTAAAACCGTAGATACAAAGGTTTTACTGCGTAGTTGGCTGTGGGTCAAGTCCAAGAGAAGTTTCTTTTCATCATAAAAATGTCTAGTCACAATCCATCCAAAAGTAAATATATTTTACCCAACTCAGTGTGAACAATCTGACATCTGTTCCTCCCATTTCTGTCCTCCACCTCCTCCATCCATCCCATCCAGCAGCAGAAGGCTGAAGTGTGTTTGCAACAGATGCTATATAAATAAAGTCGAATTAAAAACAAAACCCCCATAAAGAACTCAGATGCTACCATTAGCTGCCAAACAAGAGTTAACAAATAAGGAATTTTCAATTTAAAAGAAACTTCATCCTCACCTCCTCACAAATGCGCCCCCAGATGTTTGAACTCTTCATGTCTGCCTGAAGAAAGTTCTGTGTATGGAGGTATAGAGGCAGCTCGCACATCTACACAGGTGTGACTGACAGTGTGACCTGTTCTTACACCAAACAGGCGACAGCAGCACAACAGCCGTCAGAGCAGAACCCCGCTGGTTCCGCTGAACAATAATTGTTTTAATTAAAGGTGGAACAACGACAGCGATGAATCTGAAATTAAAAATGTCATGGAACGCGGCCCTGGAGGGATCTGACGTACAGCAATGATTCAGCGCATGTGAATGTTTGCTGGCAGAAGCCAGCCGGGTCAGAACACCATCCAGCTTTCGCTCTCTTTCTCAGACACACGTGCACGTCATTGTCGGTGTTACGATTCCACAGAAACATGGAGAGACTCTATACACTTAAATACATCAGGTTTTCTGGACGGGCTAAATTTGTGGACGCAGCTGGGGAGAGAAATCCGACATCTCGCTCCTCAACGTAACCAAGCAGATCTCGCTCCTCAACCCGAAGGCAAAAGTGGTGCAACTGTCGGCAAACAGGCTGTGAAACAACCTCCGACAACAACGTCCCAGTCCCTCGTAAAAAGCTCAGTGTAATGTGAGCTAATGTGTATTATCCGTCATTACGATTACACATGAACCGACCCCTGGGGCGGCACTGTACACAACTCATGGGTGAAGCACACAAAAGGCTGAGATGTTTGCAAATGAAGCTGCAACAAGAGACACACCAATCAACACAGAGAGAAACAAAGCAAGTGACGGGTTTCTGTACAATGTTTGATTGAAAATGCATTAAAAGTGATGCATGTTAGTCCGTGTCTGCACGCCAGAGCTAATGAAAGCAGAAAAACGCTCGATTTGATTCAGAGTTGGAGTAGCTGGGGTTTGCTGTGTGATGCTTCCAACAGTGAGGACATAAAAAGCCTGTTGGAGGAATGTGCCAGTTGTCACCCTTTCAGAGTGACAAAAGGCAGCCCCGTCTCCTCACATCGCTCCGCGCTGCCATTAAAAACAGGACGGAAGCGCGACAAATGTGTTTCTGTGGAGACGCTCTTGGAAGATGAGAGCGAGGAGATCTGGCGATTGCTCCGAGGGGGGAAATGAATCTGACGGCTGCCATCTCTTCCAGCTAAGACCTGTGTCACACCTCAACCTCGGGCTGCGTCTGTCTTCGCTGCACAGCACGGCGGAGGGGGCGGGGCTTAAACGGTGGAACGTATCACATGGCCACGGTGCCCATTGTTGGTGCCGTCAGCGGCGGACGTGGTGCCTCCGCTCTCCTGTAGATGCAATAATGAGCTGCTGTTATTGAAGTTGGTTTCATTCTGAAGTTCTCGCCTGTTAAGAGACGAGTTCCCTGCAGATGTCTTTGAATTTTTCGATTGGCTGAACCCATCTTCACCACATCAATGGCCAAGTTGTCCTTATTGGCAATGGAGATGAATGCTGCCAGGACCTGTAGTCTATGTTTGCCGAGGTCAAAGCAGCAGGAAAGCAAGTGTTTAATGTCCTTATCTATTCATACTGCTGTCCTGAAGTCACCGGTATCGACTCTCACTCACACACACACACACACCAAAGTTCCTCTGTGAGGAATCAACATCCTCGGTGTGTTTCGTCCCAGCAGTCTTGTGTCCAGGCTCTCTGTTGTGTGATCCTCAGATGAGCATCTCAGATGTGATTCAGGTGTGACGGAGGAAATTAATATACGACGAGCTGGTTTAAACGTGTCGCCTCTTTTGTTTTCAGAGATTCCGACGATGGGTGGCACAAAGACACAAACCAGGGTTTCAATTAAAGCTCGTATCTACCCAGGAAAACAAATATTCAGGCAGCGAGTTTGCTCCTTAGCTCCTCTGATTTAATATTCATCTCTTTGATTAAGTCCAATTTATGGATTTGGAACTGCCTTTGTGATGTTTAGTTGTAAAGGAATGTAAACTTCATGTGCTTTATTTGCTGTGATGAGACTCAGGAACTGCCTGAAACAACTGGACATTTTTGAAGAGACTCTTGTTTTATTCATTTCACTGTGTATTCATTTCACTGTATATGTTATTGAAGGAGATTCTGATCAGCTTCTATTATGTGACTGTCTATTTTCCATTAACTACAGCTTCAACACCATTAATAATCCCTAGAATACACCCTTCCTGCTGCACGCTTCTACATCTCTTCATTATACATGTCAGTTACTCTTAAATATATCTGTTATTAATCTATTTATTTGCATGCAGTAACTGCAATGTGATAATAGCAGAGCACAAACCAAAACAACGTGTGTATGTGTGTGTGTAGGTTAATCGTGAGCAGCTGATGTGATGTAATAAAGTGGAATATCAATGGAACAGCAACTTTAATTAATAGATGATCTGGGTTATCCTAATTTCACCTCCTCTATTCTGTGGTAATTCTCTAATTGATTTGGGATCACTATCCACAGCTACTTTAACACTTTATTAAACACAATTTATTGATGCTTCAAAAATATTTCCAAATACACTATTGTTTACCCAGCCAGCAACTCTTACATTGCACATTGTGAGAAGAAATGAGTGTATATGAGCTAAAAATAGAGGGTTTTCGGTGGTTGGCCCTTACATTAGTTCTTAAATGTGACATTAGCATCAACAGTAGCCAGTCTGAGCAGACACGGATGCTTAATCCAGGCTAGGAAAACAACTTGGGTAAAATCTGAAAGAAACTGGAGCTCAATTCTGTAAATCGGGAAACTATGATGAGCCTTTAGATGCATATTGTTCCTGATGATTTTGAGAGTTTGAAGGGTTTTCTGGTCTCACCGCATCATATTTCTTCATCCAAGTGACTGAAGACCCTGACTGATCAGCACCCCGCCCGTGCCCAGATGGATCCAGGCGGGAATGGTCCTGCAGGGCCTCTGCAGGCCACCTTGGCTGAGTGGCTCCATGATTCCAACTCTGTGACCAGCGTTCTTCCAAAAAAAACCCCGGTACTTGGCATTCTTCCTCCCGTGGTGTTCTAAAATGCCCATGTTAAGGTTTGTTTTTTGAATTTCTCCTTGTTGTCCTCCAGAATGTTGCCAGTATTTCTGCGTTCCAGATGACATTAAAGCTGTGCCATAAAGCAAACGTCTCCCTGTGTTCTGCTCCACACAGGTTTGTTTTTTTCCCCCCCCTGTGGACGGAACCGTCAGCGCTCCCCTGCAGTGGACAATTCCGAGTGAAGCGATCTGTGTCTGGGAGTATCTGTGCACGTCTGGCTGCTAATTTGTGTCACTGCAACCGGATTGCACTGGAGTGGATTTCAAGTCATTCTGGCGCTCATTCAGATCACGAGCCAAATGATGATAAACTGTTTCTTTTCCCCGACTCGCTCCCGCCGCACAAAAGCAATGAATTTTGAATGTGACAAGAGATGAAATTCATTTTCCACCACAATAAGGTCAGGTCTGCCAGAGCACTCGCGCGCTCTCTCTCTCCTATTGTGTGAAAGCGCTTGCAGTTTAAACCTATGAGGCTGAGCAAATCCTACCACTCAATCTGCTTTATAAATATGTAGAAGCTCTATTTGTCTGCCCTATATTCACTATATAACTGGAAATAATCTCTGAACTATTAGGAAAGATGTAATTCCTTCTCATTCACTACTTCATTGAGTGTATTTACACAGGAGGCTGCTTACGGTCTGGTTAGCGGTTAGCATTACAGTTTTATCACGGTATTAAAATGTGTGTGGATGAATAACAATAAAAGATAATGCCAGACATGTATGTCAGGAAAAAAACATCGTAAGGACTTTATCTGCTATTTAGAATCATAAGCAGTGATTGCCAGATTACTGGATGTCAGTAATAGTTCCAGATACAGTGAGAGAAGATCCAGTAGCAGCTTTATCACAGCTTTCTGAATGTAGCCATATTGGTTAAACCCGCAGGAACAGAGTAAATCTACACAAGCAGGGCGGGCTACCTGTGTCACCACAGGTGCAGCGGCGAATGCTAATGTAGCCTTTGTTTTTTCAAGCAGCTCAGACCTCTTTGGGAATTCTAAATTCAAAACTCAAAGGCAGAACATTTTATTTTGTCTGCCATCTTTTGTTAAAGATCCAAGGAACGACACAAATACGACAGACAGACACTTGATTTTACATTCAACACGAGATCATTGCGTCTCTGAGCAGAACTACAGAATCGGATGCCTTCATCCCAGCTGGTGAGCAGCTGGTCAGCCTGGAGTCCAGCCTCCCACCCTGCTGCTGGCGGGAGATCACAGGTAGAACTCCCAGACGGTCGGACACTTCCCAAACCACCGCACGACACGAGAGACAGAGTTCAGATGCGAATACACCCACGAGGCAGAGAGTTAAAGATAATTATGTTTGTTTTGGACTCGCTGTCTCTGGCAATGAGGTCGCCGATGCAAAGTAGAAGTTTGAACAAAAACTGACAGGACACAGCTGTAAATATAGTTAGAAAAAGTTCATCTTTTCAAGAAAGCAGAAATACAAGAAAACAAGAAAAAAAGATTAGAATTGGAAATGCAGGAATGATGAATATGGAACAGTCAAAGTACAGCCTGTATAAAAGAGAGTGGTGGAAACAATGAGGCGCCCAATCTGGATCCTGACACAGAAACATCATCTCGAAAGAGTTCTGCTCTGCAATATCACAGGATACCATGGTGGGATCCAGCCATCATAACGTACACGTCACTTTTAATTGCTCAGGCCAGTAACAGATCATTTGCAGTCGAAGAGACCTGCATGTTGCTAATGGTGCCAAAAAAAGTGGCGGCTTTTCTTAAGGCTGTGACAAGTTTGGCTGGAAGTCTAAGAGACGTCAGTTCAAACATCTCCGGTTTGAGACAAAGCTATAAATATCTGGCACATTGCAGATGCAGTGCAGTAGTGTAGTTAGCATTGAGCCTGAAGACCCAGCCGTTGAGCTGTTTTTTGGGGGTTTTTTTTGCACTATTGACTGCGGACCCTCTGCGTAAATGTTCTTTTCATGCATTTCTGTGCCTCATGTGAAGCAAATTATCCTGGGTTTTTATAAACCAGACATCCTCCGACTTGGACATGGATGTAGGTGAAAGGAGAGGGGGAAAATGGGAGTACAGGAAGCAGGGGAGGAGAGGATGGACGTGAAAAGGGAAGAGAAAAGGAGATGATCGGCAAACATATGAATAATCCTCAGGTCCTTATCACATTCCTGCACATGTGCAGCTTTGTGTGTTTTTGTAGCGCTGTTAGCATAGCCTCATCCTTGCTACCGAATCCAGTCCCCAAAATCACAGAACAATGATGCTGCCGTGCGTCCTTTTAATGTTGTTGACAAATTACAACATGTAAACAGCGTCTGTGCAAACAGGGCTCCCCCTGGAAGCGGGACGCTGAGGAAAGATTCATAAGATATTTACTGAATGGCTTTCTGAAGAGACTGACTCGAGGGCGGCTTGTCCTCTCGGTCCTGTTGTGCTGCCGTTCAAATGACAGCGGAGGATTTTGTTCATAGGCAAATGGGTGTGTTTCGCCCGAGGTAAAGGACGTGACCTTTCAGATGTGGCTGCGCCTTGTTTCGCAATGAAGAGAAATATTTTATCTTGTTAGCATCTTTTATCCTATTAGCATGTGTTATACTATATGTTTTGTTTTATGTTACAGTTAGTTTAGAAGTTAGGAATACTATATACTCTTTAGTAGGAATACACATAAGCAAGTCAGTTGACCCTTCCTTGACCTGAAGACTGGTCAGACAGTTGGAGCCAGCCAGACAGGAAAGGGTAGATCCCCATCGTAAAACATGACAACGTAGTTTACTGGTGTTGATAAGTTCCTTGGCAGGAATATGACTTCGGACCTGGACATCTGGAGAAGAGAATGGACAAGAAGGACCACACCAACACCAAAGGAGGCTGGAAGAAGAAGATGGGGTCATCCAAGAAGAAGGACTGGATTGGACTGAATTAGCATCAATAATTTACATATATCTTTCTATATAAGACTGGGTCAAGGGATAGTTAGGTCGTCAGACTTCATGCCCTGACAATTGACTTTGTTGTTGCTAGGGTTATGAACTGGCCCGGAGCTCTGTAATATTTGTATCTTGAATTGATTCTGTTTGCTAAATACATTTGTTTGCTAAATACATTTTGAAATTGACATTTGTTTACTTGAAGTCTTCATTTAAAGAACACGCGGATTGGCAGTGACACACGAGAGGTACTGCGATCCAACAGCAACCATTTTTGCACAGCGTTAATCTCCCCCAAGATGACAGCGATGTTTCCAAGGTTCACGTAAAAGTGAACTGTTTCAGCAGCGACTCATTTCCTTATGATCAAATACAACCAAAAAGGTGTGAAATCAACACTTTTAGCGTCCTCACACACAGGGTAACAAGTATCCTGATTAGATTGCGGAAGTGGTTATATTTAAGCATTTTAGATAAAACACGTGGAATCTTTTTCAGAATTGGATCAACAATCCCAGTTTATGCCGTAAAATTAAATTAGTCGGATCCGTATCACTTTAAATGAAGCTGATTTGCGCAGGTTAAAAAGTCTTAAGTCGATATTTACACAAATATCAACTTTATATCAACTTTAACAAATTGGAACACACATTTAAACTTTTTTTTTTTTAAAGAAAGAAAGTCAACATCGTGGTTTTAAAGTCTTAAATATTGATTAATTTGGTTTTGCAAGGTTGCTTTGTTTTCGTTTGCGCGCGTAAATTTGGGTTTTGCGGTAGTAATCTGGAATAAATTACCTCCTTCAGGAACAGGTCCACGGCTGGTGAAGCACCCGCGAAGCCTCCTCCGTCAGCGACACACCTCGCCTCGGACCCGGTGAGGCTCCTGTCGGCGGCGCACAGGTGGCTTCGTCCCCGCGGCTCCTCCCGGTGGCCATGACGTTAGCCTAGCTCCAGCTAGCGAGCATAGCCGAATTCGATTCGTATCGGTTAAAAAAACAAAAACTTCCAATCCAAATGGAGAATCCATGTCACGCCGCAGGACTATCCGAAAACAGTTGACATCCCATAGTAAATTTTCCACAAAAACACACTAGTTCACGCCTTTTAAAGGCTCTTCTCCCCATGAAACCCTTCACCTGTCCTCACCTGCAGGTTAACCCGGAAGTGTCTTTTGAGGTCATGAACTCTAAAAGTAAATCAGAATTACGTTTAATCTTTTAAAGGCCATCAAATTAAAACCCAAAATATGTGTATGTATATATTCTTTAACCCACACAACTATTATTTAAATCCTTTAATATCTTTTATACTGGATGTATGCTTTTAAATAGCACTTCAAATGCAACTTTATTTACATCCCATCTGTTAGAATGGCGAGTGAGGGCAGAAAGAGAACATCACAGAGATACATTAACCATAGATCATGCAGATGTACAGATTTAAAACTGAGGGGTAATTTAGATCTGTTAATCCGCAGAATGCTTTATTTTAATCCAGATAAGATCATCCATATTTGTACTTCAGCTCATTTTTTTAAAAAAACTCTAGACATTTTCATACTCGTGCTTATTTGCTTTTGTTTTTCATCCACTATTTTTCTGACAGCAGAGTATATTTTACTCCACTGTTGTTGTGATCTTGCACTATATGTACAAATGCAGATGTTTCTTAAAGTAATGCTTGCTACTCGGCAGAAATGGATTTCTTCGATCTCCACCTAGAAAAAAACATGCCGGAACATCAAAAGCAAGTTGCATTTAACAGTCCTGAACGCAGTAAACCGCATGCGCGTGAGGGGGCACAAAGCAGTGCTCGGTTTGGCAACAGGGTAGGATTATACCTTCCAGAGAGGTGACAGCGCCTGATAAAGAGAATTGGTTGTTTTTCCTCCTCTCTGTGCAATACTGTCACCATTTTTTGGAAGGCGAAAACACTCTCGCTTATTTTTAACTGCATTTAAAAAATATATATATTATTCTTTATTTTTTGGCCACGTAGCAGTTGCTGTTGGTTTATCTCTTTAGTTCAGAATGTCTCCTCTGACATTTGCATTGGAAAACATGCACTAGATGTTTAATTATGTGTCTGCCTAATCCTTTTGACCACGTGTGCTCATATAGTCCAATTATGGTACACAGTTCAGAGATAAGATATCAGTTTAAAATTATTGGGTGAATAAGCAGCTAACTGCCAATTTTAGAGGCACCTAGTGGTGAGACTGCAGAAGTCTGTTCCTCCTCTTAAAAGGGGGACCAGAGGAAATGTTTCCTTTTTATTGGCTGCAACCACACGTTTATCCAGAAGTTTGTTGTTTGATATAAGCTTTTAGCCTATTATGCCCATGTTAGCTGAGAGATGATTAATGATAATTTTCTGACCGCATATAATCAATAATTAGAAAGTTGTTATTGCGTCTCTTTTTTCAGTCTTGTTTTACAGAAGATTTTTTTTTGGGGGGGGGCGGTCTCCCGTGTTGGACTGCATGCCTGCTGGCAGCCATTTTGATTTAAAGATTTTTGTGGGGACTCCTGGTGTGTTTGCTACTATTTACAAAAAACACACACAATTTCTTTGTGTGAAGGTACACTGATCAGATTTACTGTTATGACCGTGCTGATGGTTGTTTTGAGGTGCAAGTGTTTATATTTGCTGGAATATATCACACTACAGACCTCACAGGGCCGCAGGTCCTCTAAATGTGGTGGATGATACTAAGGAAAGGAAATAAAAGGAAAATAAATGAATGCTTTTTTTCAGCTGGATAGCCACACCTCTCCAGGGCAAAACCATCTCTGTTAGTCTGTGATTAAAGTGTCTGCTAACAGTTTTGTCAATCGTCTAAGTTTACTTTTCCAATTTTGTTCCAAGGGCCGGATATACAATATGTTCTAATGCATAGGTGTGGCTTGGTGTGGGTCCAGATTTGAGGTCTTAGGTTTGGGATTTAGCTCAGCGTGGTGTGGTGGTCCAGTCTTCAGAAGGGCTCTTGTATTTGGGATTTAACAGCTCAGGCTTCAGGTCAGGCTCTAATCAGAGGCAGTGAATCCGCAGGCTCAGCCACTCTGTTTTCCCTTCCATACGCCGCGCCGCCACTCTCTTATTCTCCACTTTTCTTCACCTCTGTGTTTATCTGCAGCCTGCAGATTTGTCAGTTCCTTCTCTCCGCCTCAGGATTTGCTCTGTCCCTCATACCATTAGAGGGAGATGTCTCCCCTCACTCTCTCCACTGCAAAAAAAAGCCTGTTTTCATCAGGTTGGATTCCTTCTTGGCTGCTTCTGCATCTTAATAAAGATTTTATGTGTGTTTACTTGGGTGTGTGGGTTGACAACCTATTATCGTAACAGCAGAGGTGCTTTGGCAATTACCTCCGCGCGTCTGTGTGTTTTGCAGATGTGAAGTGCTGACGATCTTTTGAAGCCCAAATTCTTCCATCAACTGAGAGAAAGCGCTTCGAGCGAGGGATGGGGAAAACAAGAACTGACAAGAATAGGAGAGACGGCAAAAAGAGACATGTTAAAACACAACGGGGAGAGTTGGGAGGAAAATAGGCATTTGGGAGATAAAATCACAAGTTTAATAGAAGCTACAAGAAGAAAAGAGAAAAAGCGGCATTAGCAAATGAAAGGAAAGAAGACAATAAGAATCAAAAACAGGAGAAATGATAAGTACACTTTGTTACTCGTGTTTTCCAGAGGTTCTGCCCTTATAGGAAATTACAATACTCAAAACCGAGAGCAGGGAAATGCACATAAATAGCACCAGACGTATAGAATAATCCAATTTTTAGCTTCGGAACACGGATTACATGAAGCTAAAGTCTGGTCCCTTTTTGTGCTGCCACGTATGAACTGGGGAAGACTGATAGCCGGACAAGTAAAGAAGTGGACCTAGAGGAGCGCCCCATCGCAGGCGGAGCTCAGCCGTCAGTCATGATGCTGTGGTTGTTCTGTGGTACCGCAGCCCAACAACAGAGGGCGGCCTTGTCCACTGATGAGGACTCCATCACTATTTTCCGGCTGACCATGCACTGGTTAATGGTTAATGGTTATCGACCCATTTGAAGAAAAAACTTCGAGGTTAAAACGTCACATCAGAGTTCGCAACGGGCCTCGTGTTTGATAGCGCTGCTCTTGGCCAAGTCATCGGGCCGTTCACACATTTAGCCGATACTCGGCAGCAAAGTCTTTCCCACAAGAGGGCAGCACATCTGTATCTGTATATTCTGTGTGTCTAACAACCTGCATCAAACCTCAATCGTTGCTACACAAATGGCTCAACCGGCTTAAACCCAGGACCACCATGTCGTACTCAACCATAGCGACGGTGTAAAACCTTTACCTCTAGCGTGGGAGGAAAGTGCTGACAGGTAAGACACGGCAGGGACAGGAACAAGGTCTAGTGAGGCAACAGACTCTCTCTTCTCTGCTGCTCTGCATCGGCAGCCGCTCCTCCTGAAGAGATTCATCAACACTTGATTACATCTGTCTGTTTGAATTCCCTCCCTCGCCAATATGTTTACAGTCCCTCTCTGCCCCCCATGTTTGATCCAGATCAATACAGTTTAACCTTCATCTTCTCATCTTTAACCTTTTTCGACGCAGTGATGGTGCAGGTGTATAACGGAATTACTCACAGCTGCAGGCTGAAGCCAACTGGGGAGACAGATACATGACCCAACACGTCCAACATCCACGAGAGTGCAGCTCACACAGCGATGCACGATCTCCACGCTCACATGCAAATGTCATCTGCCGAGCCTCGTTTGCATGGACAATATGTTGAAAACATAAACATGGCAACTATTTCATTTCTACGAAAAGAGCTTGATATAATTGGAAAATAAAGTGCTTTTAACTGTGACTCATCTCAGATATGGAAGTAAAAAGCAGCTGCACTTTCAAACTCGGCACCTTGAGCACACAAATTAGACTGACATTTAAAAATCCTGTTACTAAAACAGACTTTGAAAAATGTCTTTTCCATTATTTTGGCGACTTTGCTCTTTATGTAAAAGTTCCACATTTACTAAAAGCCAAAAACACTCAGCAGCCATCACTGATCAGAATTTGACAAGCTGTCGCTGATGGGATGTGAGTTTACCACCAAAGCTCAGTGCAGAGAAGCAGTGAAGCTGTAACATCCACCACCAGAATGCTCTAAAGCTCTAGAACAACTGGTCGACACAGTCTGTGAAGCCCTGACCAATATCAAATACCTCTTGGAGTCATTATCAGTGTGGTGTAAAGGCGAGGAGAAACATTTCCCATCACTCCTTTGTTATTTTCTCCCCTAATTTAATCAGAAACACTTACAGCCACATAAAATAGTCTCTGAAGTCTCGACACCATGAACATGCAGGTGGACCTTGTTAAGGTGAAGCAGTCCTTCATTTGGAAATGTTTATGCGCATTCTTTCTGCAATACTGTCAGGTTGGAAATGGTTAAATAATTCCCTCAAATAATATTTGTGTTAAATGTGTAGAAATCTGGTTAAATGATAGAATAAAATCCCAATAGGTCTCATCAAGCAGCATCTTCTTAACAGCTTCCTGAAAGTCTGTTTTAAGTTGTTCATTAGGTGTGTTCTCTTAAACCGTAGACTTGTGCACGCCCGGGCTCTTCCACATTTACTGAATATATGTGTCATTTGGCTCTAATTAGTAAAAAACTAAAAATTCACAAAAGGAATTGAGAAAGGAGAGAAAGAAAGATGCAGGGATAAAGGGAGAGCCCTGCTGCAGGACGAGGCTGACAAAGGAGCAATAATGAGAAATGTTGCTTATAAAATCCCTCCCAAAAGTCCACGGGAGCCAGTGAATGCACTATCTACAGAACCGGGCCCCGCAGAGGCAGTTTGATTTGCAGCCTGACGCCAAACATGCAAATCAGAACACTGGAGGAAGGACAAAAAAATCAAAGAACTGAAAGCTGAAGCAGCATTCTCAGTTCTTTCAGCAGCTCCAGCTGAATGACTCAGTCAGGACCTTCACCTGCTGCGGCGCCTCGCTTTGGATTCAGAAGCATTAAAATTGCAGATATTTCTGCCCATTTAGTGCCCACAGATAAAGGTTCCAGATAGGGTTTAATATGGGATTTGCACCCACCCTCGAACATCACCTGAGATCATCTGCAGCGGATCCTTCATATGATCTGATGCTCGCGTGACAGATGTTGATTCTAGCTGTTAACATTTGTCATCAGTTATAATGCAAAAAAGAAAAAAAACTATTTAAGTGTCAATTTTCAAATGAATCTACAAATAGAAAACCTATGGACTGGAAAATCTGCAAAATCCCACAGTCTTTAAACAGCTCTCCAGGGTGTGCTTATCGTATCCGAGAGTCAGACATAACAAGACAAATGTGCGTGAACAGCAGGAAAAAGCCTAATGTGGAGAAAGATACAGGTGTTTATCATAATGACTGACACCTGAAAACTGTAACCACCTACGTGGTTGAACAGAAGGCGTAGTTTATGGAACACGTGCGAGCGTATCCTCCATGAATGCTAATGTCTGTCTGAGCCCGAGTGTCCAGGAATGTGAGTGTGAACTGGTATTAAGCCCATGGAGACATTCAGGTCAGGAGCAGGAACAGTCATCCCTCAGCCAGTTTTCTGCTGAGGCACAACATCCCTGAAACACACACACACACACACACACACACACACACGGGGGTTGCGGCTTTGAAAAGCTCACCTTACACCCAGAAATCCCACATTAAACAGCTGCTGTAAAAGCTGTATTAATACATGCTGTCAGCTCGGAGAAAGGAGGGACAGGATGAGGGAAAATTACAGCGTTCCTCCTGCCGACCATTCACTTCAGACAGCAGGCAAAAAGCATGAAGATAAGAGGGAACAGACTGCAGGATTTCCTTCACAGAACTTCTTTCGGAGCCCAGATTTACCTTCATGTGTCTGTGCGGCCACTTCTAGTACCTGATACCAAACCCACCCCGAGCTTACAGCAGCAGTTTATCCACGGCTGAAACTTTCCTTTAGACTTAATACTTTTATTGAAATAAATAAATAGAAAGTTGCCTTTTTGCCAACCACCAGCTACATATTTGCACTCAGACATTCCACATTTAATTCAGCACTTTATTCTAGAGGAGAATGATCTGAGATTTGCACAGGTGCTGCGTTAGAGCTTGGCCCAAACCACTCACGGTTGATCTTCTGAGCTCTTTGAATGAGTGTTTTATGGTAAAATAGTAAAACAAGTCATAACTCTAAAGTCCCATAACCCTGAACTTCTCACACTTAAGCTGCGCGCACTGATTAAGCCAATAAAACAGATTAAAAAATTCTGTTTTCATTGCTGTTACAATGATAATAAAAGCCTAAATTAGCCCTGACGCAACTGTGCACCTTCCGGACTTTAGAGAAGCGCAGCCTGATCTGTCTGAATCCCCAGAAGAAGAGAAAGGAGAAGTTGATGCAACAGAACGGTAAGTTTCACTTCCATTCTCCGCGTTAATCCTCTCGGCTCGCCAGGATTGGTTCCACTGAACTAAACATCGCTGCACACTGTTGGAACTCTTTTCACCAGGCTGTTGGCAGATGGCAGCAAAAACGCTCACCGATAATTGTCATTTTGATCCACGCTGGACCGCAAACGCATGCACCTCCATATGCACAAGGTGAAAAATGTGTTGTTTTTTAAGCTAAAAATAGCTTCCAACGCTCCGTCAGCCCTCTTTATCTGGCAGATTGCATATGTAGCGAAAGAAGTCCAATCTTGGGCCCCAACAAAAACTGGAAAAGAATCAGTTTGTCATCCTAAAATTGTGAATCCTGCCAGTTTTACCAGTATGTTTGGTGACAAAAGAATATAGAAGGAATTAACCTGGCAGATACATGTGTGAATACGGAGCCACCGCTGCGGCTCCAATCTGCCACGGCTCTTCATCGGGCTGTGGAAGGCTCCGCACCAAGGCAAACAAACAAGGTTTATTTATCGCTTCAACTGCTGAATCATTTCCAAAGTTGATGCATGTTTGAAGGGAAAATCTTGAGCAACCTTAAAAAGTTCTCTTCCCAACTACCCGCCTGCGTAATAAATAATGAAACAGTCTGAGCTGGGGGGGGGGTTTAATGTGGGATGATTAAAACAAAGTTTACATACGATGCATAATAAACATTTTAGTCATTAGTGGGATCATCAAACCTCTACAAGTGAAGTAACTGACTCATCCAAAGCCAGCCAGTTGCTTTCGTGCCTTGATTTTGACTCCAGAGTCCAGAGATCCCCCCCCCCCCACCACCACCACCACCCCCCCGCAAAAAAAAGAGATAAAGTCACAGCCAGTTAATGACCAGAAAATTCTGTTTATTCATAAACATCTTCCACTAATTAACAGTGTTTGTTCACTTAATTTCCCAGGGTGCCCCTCTGCAGATGGTCAGCACAAAGTGTTTGGTGGTCTCAGCTGTTTGCCAGCGTTATTACACTCTGTGTACACATATAGGTCACTGTACAGGAACAAATCTGTCTGGCTCGCAGCGAAAAAGAGGAATATTCTCCCCAACACACGCTCCACATTCAGGGACGTTTGGCTGAGGCAACATGTGATCAACATAAAGCGTCGGTCTCTGTTCGTGTCATTTCATTAATGAGGGAAACCGGCAGAAGTACAAAAGACAAAGGCCTTTGCACGTCGCGCACGCATGTACATTCAAGTTCAAATGGGAATGCTCGGGTGGGAAATTGGCGACCAAAGTCCTGCTGTTGCAACATGCACTCCCCTTTGAGTTATGAGGCACATCGTGGCTCCTGATTCACCTCAGTAAAAACCTACTTTTCCCAGTATTTTTGCCTCGTTGGCCTGGTCCACAGAACCCGTGTTGACGGTGTCGCATTAGCATGTCCGTGGCGCTCGGAAACCTTTAGGTACCTTGCCAGAGGATGTTTGTGTTCGCAGACGTCCTGCGAACGCATCAGATCTGGTCTGACTGCTGATGTCGACATCTGGAGCTGTTTTCCAGTTGCCACGATAAACAGAAACCATCTCGCCTCCCAGTTGAGCCTGTTGGTGACGGCGTCTGCAGGGCGAGGCAGTCCGGGGGAAGCGTTGCCAAGGCGACGCGGCCAGTTCTTTGAACTGGAGAGTCATTGGTCACTTTTGAATGGGCGGGTGATGGAGACGATGGGCTTTAGGGGTTTGAACTACTCTAGATTTGTTACTGAGTTAACTAAAAAAGATGGACTTTTGACTTTTCAATATGCTAACGTATAGATTAACCGAAAAAAACATTCCTTTCATGCATTTTGTGTCAGTCCGTCTGACCCTCACACTATCCTTATTTATTTTATTAGTTCATTACTTTCTTGAAAACATTCTGCATTTTGGAGATGAAGTCAGATGAGTTCCACGTTGCTTTATTGGTGAAAGTATATGAGGAGCCACTTTACAGAGGTTTTCATCAAATTCCCATTTTGGCTCAACCTTAAAGTGACTTTTACTGTTTTTGGATTTGGAATTAAATGGAGCTTCAGTGCTTTTCTTACAGACATTAAACAACTGCTAAAGTAGCAGCCTATAACTGCCTGGGCTGGTTGAAAGGGCTCGTCAAGTTAATAACGGGATATTTGATTCAATATAGTTAAATCATGCAGCCATAGATTGAATGTAACTCCATTAGTTACTGATTGGCAGTGATGCTAAACATAAAACATGCAAAAGAGCCCTGAACGACTCGCGGCTGAGCAGTGGATGACGTGAGGACATGAATCTCTCATTCCCTGCAAGGCTGTGCCGCACTTTCGCTTTATTAAACGGCCATTTTTATGTCTCTGGTTGCAGAGGTTGGCTGCAGCCACATCACAGCCTTTAATAAAGCAATATTTCACCTGGTATTTGCATGAAGCCACGCCACCAGGAGCGATGGGCAGGCTAGGGACGGGCTCTCAGCCGTCAATCTCCATGCGTGTCGCAGTTCACCTGCTGTAGCCTCATCAATAACGTCCCTCCCGAGCGAGGGAGCGTAGCCGGGCCGACGGTGGTCGGTTGCCGTGAGCATCATGCCCAGCTCCTCTTGAATACCCTGTCACATCTTGGTTCTGTGCCAACATTTTTCTCAGGTCAAGAAAAAGTCGATGTGATGTCATTTTCTGATGATTTGACCACATTTGGCCCATCAACACTCCAAATGTGCTTATTATTAATAGTGTCAACCTATATTTGGCTCTTTTTTTATGTCTCCTCACCTCCTTAGTGGCTCAGGAGGAGCATTTTGTAACAGTTCTCTGTGATGTTTGTTTTCATTGCTAAAACACCGCTGCGCACCCTCAGAGGTCCCACACGGCCACGTGCGAGCATTTCCAGAGCAGAGGTCTGCGCGAGCAGCTTCCTAAATCCTGCTTTCTCTCCTTCCCCCTGACTACAATCTCTCCCATCTCTTCCCTCGGGACAACAAGCTCCGTTTCTGTTGTGTTCCACTGCTATTTCAGGAACAGCAGCGTCATGTTACTGAACTTTTATTTCCCAACAGCGTCCCCTCCATAGGGCACAACGCTTTATTTGAGGCACACAGTGTATCTAATAGGACACCGGGCGCAGTTTGCTGGTAATCTGGCCCCGCAGCACCGCCGGGCTGCTCTGATCACATTGATATCTGCAACTGTCCTCTCCAGTGAGGCTCAGAGGAGGCGCACAGACAGCCTGTCAACAGCCCTTAATGCAGTCTGCAGTTTCATTTCACACTGATTATCGCAGGGCTGTGTTTTAAACGATGTGACTGCGGAAAATAAGTGGGAAAGCAGTCTCTCTCTCTCTCTCTCTCTCTCTCTCTCTCTCTCTCTCTCTCTCACTCTCTCTCTCTCTCACTGTTTGTAACAAACATGCAACATTAAAATTCACAGTCAGGACTAAAAGCAGTTTAATGTGTTGAATATTAAAAGATACCGGTGTCAAATCATGTCCTGATTTAGTCAACGAGGACGTTTAAAAAGAGCTGACCGAAGCGCCGCAGCAGTAAAAAAGCGGTATAAAGGGAAAACAAGGGCAATTAAAAAAGAATAACAGCAAATTTGAACCTATGGTGCAAATAGAAAATGTGGAAAACAAGACACAAATGAGGTCTGAAACATCTGGAAGAAGAGGGAACCAAGAACAGGCTCATGTTGTTTGTATAGATTCTTTACTATAGAGCCATATGTGTTCAGCGTGTGGATGTGCAGCTGGATTCATTGTGCTGTATTGGACGTTGCTGCTATAATCCTAATGTTTGTGTTTTTAAATAGTCATAAAATGTAGATAACTGCAGGTAAACAAGGCGTATCATTAGCAAATAGCAATGGCACGTTGGGAGAGGAGCATGTCCGTTGTGTGCTGGTGACCCCTAAAGCCTGGTGGTGCCGGCGACACCTGTCTGCGATCACCGTCTGTGCTCAACAAAGCCGGTTTTCAACAATGAAATCCTGCCTCTGCACTCTGCACGGAGGCCCCACAGCAGGTTCTACACAGGCGATGGAAGCGATGCCGCTGGGCCCGTTGCCAGGGAGCGTCCACACTCTGGGCTAGCTTTGGCAGCCCCCACGCCTCAGACGCCACTCACACACAGCCCTGACAGCAAACACAGGAGTGTGTAGACAACAGCTGCATGATTGATTCAGCGGTTTCCTCCCAAACCAGCCTGACCCCCTGGACAGATTTCCCCAGGGTTGACCCAACAACCAGCTCATCCCAGTCCCCCCCCCCCATACAGACACAAACACATATTAACTACTAAACAACTTCCTCCTTATAGACACAGACAGAATATTCACTTCCTGTAAGCGGCGTCACCAGTAACGTTCGATCTGAGCCGTCAGTCACGTCTCAAACGCTACCCCCACCCCCCCACACATCATCATTTGCCATCTTTGCAGCGTCAGCGGCTAACTCCACCGAGCAGTTTCAGAACTCTTTATCTACTGAAACGCCGCCCCAGGTTCTCCGTCTCCGACAGACAGGAGGTTTGCTTCTCCAGTGCTCATTTTTCCACAGAGGGTGGACAACGACAGTGGAAAGTGAGGTCAAGGGTAATATCTGCAGGACTATAAATAGCCCGTGTACCCGGTGTACCTTCGCTGGGAAACAAATACCACCGGACCCAAATAGAATCTGTTTAAGTGAAGAAAATAAATGACTCGCAGCGGAAACATAGACAGCGGGTGAAGAGGGAGCCGCGGCAGACTCTAATGTGCACAAAATAAATTGCTTGTGTCTTGTATACTGAGACAGTCTGACACCCTGACACTAGTAAGTAGGTTGCTCTAAAACTAGTGGGCCCTAAAGGAAAACTGCTCTCCTCCCTGCTGTTCTCCATCTAAGGGAGGAAATGAAGAAGGTCCAGGGAGATCAGGGCTGAGCAAAGGAATCTAATTGGCCCAATGGACGCTTTTTATAAAGAGCCTCATGTGTGAATTGAGAGGGGGAACAGCCTGAATGGATAAAAATGGCCACTTTAGCTTTGTTTTCTCTGCTCTCTACAGCTTATATTTACAGGAAGAAGAAGCCCTTTGAAATGAAAGGTCAGAGTGTGGAGGTGCGAAGTGGAAACACATGAAAATCACACTTGGGATTATTGTTAGCACCGTTTTTCAACAGTGCAGCTAGAAAAACCAGCGCACAGGTCGACCGTATCAGCCCTGATGCACGACACACACGCGTCAGGAATGCTTTCCCTGGAAATGAGACCTTTGCTTAAAACCTCTCTGCCGAATTAATAACGGTCTAGAAATGTGGTGCTGGCTCTTTGTCATGTTTCCCATCCACATTCATGAGTGAGCTGCTTCCTCCTATAGAAGTTTAGACCCTGGAGCCATGTTGGAAGCCCCTGACTGAGGCTCTAATGCATCCTGACTGCATCAGACCACACTGACAATCACAGCTCCTCTTATACTAATGCACATTATTTAAATGCACATACACCACACACACACACACACACACACGCTGGACTGAGTTGAGCCTCCACACCGCTCCTCTCCCTCGGAGCCATATGAAGAATCTCTGAGACACTTTAAGAAGACTCCATGATGGGGAAATGGGGATTTATAATCACCAGCTGTCATCACGGATGCTCCTGTCAGGCTTTTTCTATGCATTCCATCTTCATCTCCGCAGGCTCGGAGGATCTCATCTTACAGTTGGAACGACAAGAAAGCGTTTAGAGTCGGGAGCTACTTAGTGACCAACTGTAACACCGTACAAATCCTTTACACGCTTTCATTCTATTACCACAAGAACTGCTCCGATCCAACCTGCTCCTTTAAATTGGACGTTGGTTTTGGGTGCTAAATTGCTAATTGATGCTTGTGTTAGTGTAAACAGGAGAAAGGGTCGTAAAGGTGATGTTCAATTTTGGACAGTGAAAGATTAAAAAAGGTTGAAAATGTCTAAAGCACAACTATTTTTGACTTGTTATTGGGTGATGGAGCCCAGAAGACTTTAGTGGAACGTCTGTTTGTTTTGCTTTTTTTAATCTAAAGCTAAAGGAAACATGTGGAGTGACATCTGGAAAAGAACGGGTGGCAGTGTTACATTTAAATTAGGGGGGAGAAATGAGTTGGGATCAGTGAAGCAAAGTTAAAACAGCGTCTTGCTGTCTCAGACACATTTTTCAAGGGTGGATTGCTGGTTTCTCTCCCTCAGCCCTCCTCTTATCCAGCAGACGTGTATCCTGTGGGTGATGGATGCCCTTATTCTTCCTTACAATACCAGAGATTTGGCTGATACCAGCACCTTTAAACACTCTACTTATCACCAAACACCGCTCAAAGCAAGCAGCTGCTCTCAAACGAACAAAGAGAGATTAAACCTCCAGAAAAAAACGAAACATCGTTTTAACATCTCCATTTCTCCTCTGTCACTTTAAGGGATGGAAGAAAGTACCCTGAATGGAAGCCAACTGTCCTCCAGTAGTGGATGTGCGACGTTTAAATGTGGCCGCAAATAAAGAACAAAATGAAAAGTGTTTCGTATGTAGCACGCGCGGCCTGAGCTACCGCTAGCAACACTTCCTGCGTTTACTGAGTAATGATCGAGTGTGTCTGCATCGACGCAGAGAAGGAGGCGTCCTGATGGCAGGCCTGATCAATGGCCATCTTTAGGAGGAAATATAGAACCGAAGCAGCCCAGAACACAACTGAGAGAGAAAAGAGGAGAGAAGAAAAGCCCATAACACGCTGGCAAACGCACAAACGATCAGATTTATCCAGAGCTAAAACGTGCTGCCGGAGAAAATAAAGTGCGTGGATTAAAAAAAAAAAATCTGCTGGAGGTGTTTCTGGATGGATCCTCGTATATGAGATCAAACACGTGTCGGGATGTTTAGCGGTCAACGTTTGGTTACTTTGGTTTGGGAGCCAAATCTGTGCTAGCTGGCTAATGCTAATTAGCGAGCGTGCCAACAAATGCAAAGCGGGGGGATATTATTTGAGGGCCGATTATTCACGCTGATAAAAACCAGCATTTCTGACCACGTGGGGGCTGATCGCCCTCATATACATGTTAAACCCCCAGAATTATCAGCTACAGCAGCACACCAGCGAGATGTGAACCAGCTCCTCATAGCCAGTGGATGGCGTGAACCTCTGACTTGAACCTGCCCGACACGCGTTCACCCGACCTCCAGTTGTCGGTTTATTGTGTTTTATATTTAGAATGCGTCCTCCAGCTGCACACTGGGGACGTTAAAGTGCCCCTGCCATCCCCTCTGAAGCCTTTCCACGTACAATGAACGCTGTCAGCCGCTGTGACCGTGCACACTCCTGACTGTGACTGAAGCCACTGTCGCCGTCATCCTCACAGCGTCCCCCCCCCCCACCCCCCGTCTCCATGCCGGGACATACGTGGTCCTCTTTAGTACGTGTAAATCATGTTTCTTCCACCTTCTATTACCTCTATCACGTCTCTTTGCTATTCCTACCTCCTAATCCCTGGCGCCACCTCTCACTTCCTCCCTTCCAATTTCACAGTGTTAACAGCAACGCGTTGAAGCCACACGTGTTCTCATCTATCTCGCCCTCTTTATTCCTCAAAAACACTCATAGCTGCCTCGACTTAAGGCACATATGCAGACATATATGAAATATGTGTGTGTATAGAGTCTATACACACTTTTGTGTGATGAGACTTGTGAGGAGCTCTCCGTATGTTTTAAGGTCGAGGTCGTTGACCCTATGACCCCTGACTGAGTATATTCAATAGGCAACATTAGATAATCTGGTGCACAAACTGCTTTAACTTACTAATAAATGAATAAATGACAGAAGCTCCCACATCGTTATCTAACAGACACCCTTTGAAGACCTGATCCTGGAACAGATAAATTTATTCACAAAGCATCTCAGCACAGCTCAAGAGGTGGAAAAAAAAACCTTCTTTGGAGTCGGGAAGAGGACTTTTAACAAGATTAACAGTTTCTGAAGGAAGAATGTGCTGAAAAACACTCAAAATGGAGGGAGAAGGTTCTCCACTTGAATGACAGCAGGCGGAAGGAGGCGGATCAGGTCCTCCGGAAGTGACGACATCCCCGACCTGCGGATACCAAACGTCCACACGTGAGCCCGAAGGCGGCTCACAGGAGCCTTTCTTCATTTCCAGCACATTTGCATGGGATTATTTGATTACCTCTGTGATTGGCACCGCGTGGTGCGGAGAGCTCGGAGGACGCCGCAAACAGATGGAAAGAATAAACGAGCAGACAGAATTAATGAGGCGCCCCCTGCAAAGAAGATATCCTGTTTCCCTTTTACTGCTTGGACTCTTTCCTCGTTTTTAATCCCATCAGTGTCTCGGAGCCCTTCTGTCTCTTTGTTTCTCCCATAATGATCCCCCGCACTTGTTGCTATAGTGACACGGAAAAGTGCCCTTCAGCCGCAGATACAGTTTAATATATAAAGCTTAGATTACATAGAAAATGACACGCTGGGATGTGTCACGTGTCATTAGAAATGTCGCCCTGCTGGCTGCATTTATGCACGCTTTCAGGCGAGAGGTCGGATGGCCGCCGCTACGCGCAGTTTCATCTCGGGACTGAGCTAAACGGCGCCTGTGGACGCCTTTCAGAGCGGAGGGATCCATGGTTGAGGTCCAGAAGTATCAACTCAAATACGATTTCCAGAAGTCGTCTTCGTCGTCATGGTCGTTTTTAGTCACCCTTCGCTCGCTGGCGTCTTTAGAACGGCCCCGTTGCCGCCTCGTTGGTCACATCCTCGTTCCTGACGACGCTCCTGCAGGCTGAGTGAGGAGAAATGGGTCTCTAACTGGTGGTGATGAACACCAGTCTGTAGCCAGAACAGTCCCAAACTCTCTTTTTTCTGTCTAAAGAGTTTTGTTCTGATCTCCAGGTGCGGCGGTCACATTATCTCCCACACGCGCGTGCTCAAAACATGGGAATGCTGAAGGCAATCACCTGAGCCGCACGGCTCTGCCAGGCCCAGCGTTGAGTCACTGATGAGGTCTTTACTAACGCTGGCTCTATTTTCACACACATTCACACTTATTAGCATCCTGTTCGGAGGCCTGGGCCATTTGCCGGGTGTGTCAGCTCTCGTTAACCGCGGCCCAGACGTCCCGCCTGTGGCCACACTCGTACTCGCCTAACCTCATTTGCTGGCTAAATTACGGCTTTTCCCCGAGTCACTTCCTGGCGTCCGCCGCTCGATGGACAGGGGTGGAGCGGGAACGCTGTCGCTGTGAGCCAGCTGACATGAAACATTACACAGACTCCTACCTGGCAGCACCTCCAACCTGCCGCCTTTAAAGAAACGCTTAGTGCGAAGAATGAGGAGTCAAAAAGGGGTCTTGTGGCTCCTGAGCTCCTCCAGGGGACACACATCAAAGATTTAGGGCAAATTTGGAAGATAACGAGACCACGACAAAACGGACTTGACTTAATGACTTAATATACACATCAGCCCTTTGGGACACTCATATCTACCTGCCTTATTGACTGATTCCACGAAGGTCTCTGTCGTTTCCTATAGGCGACGAAAAAGCACATTTTGGTCTGAACGGCGAAGGAATCGGTGCGATCAGGACCAGGAGTTCAACACGTATATTTGTGGTTAGCGCCAAGGTCAGCTGAAGGTTGAAAGGGAAGCAGAGGAAAAACAGCTTCTGCCCTTTTATATTCAGACTCTTCTGACTTTACCTGAAGAGGAGCGACCGGTCACGGGGGACGCGGGTCGGCGTTGCGTCATCCGTGTCACATGACGTAACCCGCTCCTGCGAGCAGCTCCGCGCCGGCAGACGCGTCTACCGCAGCTGCCTTCGCCCATTGTGTGTGACAAGCACGTTAATCTGAGCGACAGTTTCAGTCTCCTCGATCTCAAAGAGCTCCTCGCAGATGAGAAGCTTTCAGCTGGACACAGCAGCAGCTTTAGGACGAGTCCTCTTCAACTCCACCCATCCAGCATTTCTGAATCGATAAGGCAGGAAGGGATGGAACCATTTCTGCCAGCAGATATCAGATGCAAACATTCATAAACATTTCGGAGCGAGGAAGTACAGTTCATCCTCACGGAATCATCCGCAGGTTGCTCCAAAGCGAGGAAAACAGCTGCCTTCCATAAGGGAGGCCGGGGCGGTGTGAAATCGGAATAAATGAATAGAGATAAAGTTCGATTTCCCCCACAATCCATCAGCGCCGCTCCAATCGAGACTGATGCCGACCAGGAGAAGCAAAGCGATGACGCAGTGACAAAGCCCTGGGAAATGGAGAGATAAGAGCCGTGGAGCACACGCACGCACGTGTCTGCGCCGCCTAGATTGTCCTATTCTTGTTTTATTCAACCGTGCTTTTGACAGCTGACAGTCAGACGCGGCTCCGCCTGTCAGGAGTCTTTCTTCGCTGATCCATCCGAGCGTGAGTCAGAGCGTGAGCGTCCGTGAGCACGCGCGGGTTTCCATCGCCGTCGTCGGGATCGGCGGCTGCCGCGTTATGAATCACTAACTTATTCTGGAGGGAAAGACGGGACAAAAAAAGGAAGAGTTGTCGGAACGTTTCGTGCGAGTCGTTACGCACGGAGTCGCGTTTCAATGAGGAGGCAAATCAGAATAAACGTCAGAATCAGAAGATTATTGTGAACAAAGGTAGATTTGGAGCTCAGCGAGAAGATCAGGGGTTAAAAGTGACAATCAAAGGGCCTGAAGGAGGGCCTGATGAAGAGTGGAGCCTCCGGGGGTTGGAGGCCAGATTGGTGAAACATCTGGGATGAAGAGGACAACGTCTGGGACGGATGGAACTAAAAACGAGTCTTTTTCACCTCTCATTGTCTTCAGGAAAGCAGGTCTTTGTCCTGGCTGACTGAGGACTTCCACTTAGCCCCCGTTAAGCGGTGAAGCTAGCGTAGCTCTACATTGATGCTGCTAGCAGTGGTGGGTGGGGACAGTCCTCAGCAGTGGTTGTCCTGCTCAATCCCTCGTCCACTGTCGACTGGTTATTGACAGGTTGAGATCCTGGAAGAGTGATGGACCTGGTGTTTCACAAATGGTTCCCTTCATTTTCATTTTTAGCCGAGCAGCCTATAATTAGCGGTTGAACATACTGTTAGCTGTGAGTGACACTAGCAAGAGAGGCACAGACACGCACCGACTGTTACAGATGTCACTTTTATTTAGAACTCCAGACATATATTTCACGCTGCTGTAGCGCTGTTAAAGTTGACGGACATATCAGCTAATTTACAACCTCTCTTTTCACCAGTTCCTCCCACATTTCCTCTCTCGGCCCATAAAAACTGAATCTTTGGAGACCCTGCGTGTTGATGGCACGAGCGCTCCTTTAGCTCCAGCGTCAAAAATGTGATTGGCTGAAGGCTGTCCCGCCAGGAGCCTGATCGCCACCCTCCTACTCTCTTTATGTGAGAAAGACCAGTAAAGTAAGGCCACACCAAAGTCACTGAAACGGATCTTTCTCCAACTTCCATCTACTGGAGGACGGGAGAACCTCCTGTGGGCCGACACGCTCTTCTTCATCTTTCTTTACAGATCAAAAAAGCCACAGATGGAGGGTGAGAATGAGCATTCATTTAAATACTGTAAAAATAATAGGCCTTAAAACACCCCCAAACAGAAACTTTACATTTGTTTAATTAATTCTGCCTGTGCGGAGGTCCGATTGATCGATCGAGGCTTCAGAAATCTGAGGTTTCCTATTTTTTAAACTTCAAACGGAGGTGAGGACAATGGCAACGCACACAAGGCGCCTTCACGCGTAGCCAGAAAACATTGTTTTTTACCACCAAGCAGTCCTACGGACCCAATCACAGGGACATCGACAGGTGGAGTTTAACGAGATCAAAGTTCCTGGTTTCCCCTTTTTATTTTCAAGCATTTTTTACTGCCAGAATTGGTGACGGAACAGATGAGGCGTAAATGAAGCGTGCCGTAATCTCATAAATGAGGCTAAATGCTAAGCACAGCAGGAAGAGTGTGAGCCAGATGCTGCAGCTGTTTCACAGGAAGTTGTGGGAGGCTCTTCCTGTCCTCTCACCCCTCTGAAAACAAGTTCCTGCTCTTAAAATGGTTCCAGGAGCGTGTGGGGCGAACACGCCATGAAGGTGCAAACCCAGAAGGGTAAAATATGGCTGATTTCCGCTCACACAAGCATAAATCGGGGGTGAAAACCTTAGAATTTTGAGCGTAATTGTTTATGAGAAAAGAAAAACAAAAGTTAAAAATATCACGGAGGAAACCAAGCAGGAACTTTTATCCCCAAACAACTCTCTGACATCCGCTTTCGGAGCATTTCTGGTGTTTTTTTACTCCTCCGATAGTCTGACGAAAGTTTCCAAATAAAAAATGACAGTAAAATACTTCCATCAACTCACTGATACTCAGATGTCAACGTTTTCAGCAGTGTTACAAATGTACACAGTGATATTTAGCTGCTTATAAGATCTGAAATCTTACAGTCATTCTTTGCTGCCACTCAGGATCCACACGCACTCGCACACAGTCCCCGACAAACACACACACAGAAACACACACACACGCACAGCACTCACAAAACTATACACTTACAGCAGGTGAAATGTCTGACTTAGACGTAGACAGTCTAAGAGTATATATATATACTCTCCATTGAGATCCATTTGGAGGGACTTTTTCATGTTCCACATTAAATGAAGAGTGTACAAGGTCAACAACGAAAGGAAAATAAACGTCTGCAAAAACACACGCGCACACACTGCCGTACGACACACGTTTGCGTCCTTGTGGGGACCCTGTTTGCCCGTGGATGCGTTGAAAGGTGTGTGTGTGTGTGTGTGTGTGTGTGTGAGAGGTCCCAGGGAGCAATGCTGTGACTGTTGTGTCTCCGTGTGGCCTGTAAACCAGTAAAGTCTCTGTTAGACTGATGATTCACACAAGTGCTGCTTGAGTTGTTTTGGTCCGTGTGATATTTTGTGCTTGAGTCGACGTCCCTGCATTTCCAGCGCAGTCGCCTCAGTTCCCAAAAACGCTGGAGGGGGGAAGTCAGAGCCAGTGAGCACACAAAGGCAACGGCCGAGTGTGATCCAAAATCCAGAAAGAGTCTCTCCGTCTCGCTCATACAGAGCCACAGTGCTCCAGTTCACATTTCATCCCTTCTCCTCTGTGTGTGTGCGTGTGTGTGTGTGTGTGCGTGTGTGTGTGTGTGTGTGGTGTGTGTGTTAGAGAGAGAGTTGGGGGGGGTGGAGTCGGATGATCTTAATGTTCTTCTACGACACATTCTCTCCTCAGTCATCCCTGACGCTTCCTCTTTGACATTTCCCTGTGGCGGAGGGTACCGAGTCATGTGACTTTCTCTGGGTCATGTATGTGCACGTGTGCGTGTGAATGTCGAGGTCTTGCTTGTGCATGTGTGAACGTGTGCTTATGAGATGAAGAGCGGAAGCGTCAGAGGGACGAGCACGCACACAGTCCACTCGTGCACGGAGATGTGCACGAGTGGAGCTGAAGGGCCGCTGCTCTTGGCCCTGCTGAGTCCTGAGAGTCTATTGACCCCTGGGCCAAGAGAGCCTGTAGGGGAGGAGGAGGAAGAGGAGGGAGAAAAGAAGGGCAGAAAGATTTGAAGTGGAGCTTCCTTGTTCTAATGAAAACACCCAAACTCATGCTCATGTTACTAACAGAGAAGGGTCCAGCACACACACACGCACACACACACATGCACACACACCATGGCATTATAACCCCCAGAGCTCATATATACTTTCCAATCACCTGATAAATCAGAAGCTAGTTTGGTTGGGGAAGCTAACAAAATTAGCTCAAAGTACGAGAATCGTTTGCATTTGGGTGCTTCTGGTGGGCGTTTTAGCTAATTTTGTGACGTCCCCCCACGTTAAGCCTGAAAATGCTAATCAGTATTTACAAATTGCACGTTAGATATCCAGAACATGGTGAAATCCTCCGTCTAGAAGAGGGTTTTGTGTATTTATAGTCACAAAAAAAATTCCACTGGCATGCTGGCCAAAGCTAATTTGCATCGAAAATCCTCATATTTTCTGGGCTTTATTTTATTTATCTTAAACCGTCTAAAATAACTGGAGGGGGCAACAGAAACATTAATATCTTGATCTTGTGTGCAAGAGAGAGAGAAAGACAGAAAGATAAGCAGAGAGAGAGAGACAGATGGAGAACAATATGAGCAGCCCCCCCCCCCAAAACCATTTTTTTTTACAAGATGCATTTGTCTGTAATTACTTCCAGGATACGAAGGTGTAATTAGGTTTCCTTACTCCTCACACTCAAACTCATCAGAGGGGACACACTTTTGGCCTCCATCCTGTAAAAAAACAAGAACCCATTAGGGAAAAAAACCCAACATCCTCCCACCGCGGGTACGCAGAGTTCATCAGGTCCTCACGAGGAGGATTTTAAAACTCCCAGTGAGGGCTGCCGCCTTCAGACCCAATCTCCAGCGCTGCCGCAGTTCCCTGAAAGCTCCACGGGTGTGTAAAACTGTACAAACGCAGCTCGGCCCGATTGTACGTCAACATACATTATGCAGGAGAGTTTCCATAAAAACACACCGAGGAGATAATTAGAAGAGGTTCAAACTCAGAAACCAGCAGTTCTTCGTACAGCCTGCATGCAGAATACATCTAATCTTATGACACACACACACCCACACACACACACACCCACGCACACACACACACACACACACACACCCCGGCCTCCTTGTCAGGACTTCATTAACATATCTCTGCCAGGCTGTCAGAGCCACATCTGATCTTCGGAACCCATCAGTCCTCATTTTTGTGTCAGGAAATCATCGGAAACAGGAAGAAAAGCTCCAGCTCTGCTTCACACACAGTCGGACCGAACGTTCTCACTTCGCTGACCTCTTCTGAGACGCCGCCACCCCGCAGGTCCCCTTCCTACGAGCCCAGCGTGGCTGTCCCACTCTCGGTGGGGGGGTGATCTAAAGGAGAAGCTACGCAGCATCGTGAGGGAAGCGATACGCAGCGTCCACAGTTTTCCCGTCTCTTCATCTTTCCGCTGCCACATTTAGCGGAAGCAACGCAGGACGTTGCTGCGGTAACGCTGACGGATGGGGTTTTCTATGAGCCGCGATGTTTTGGACCTCAAAGAAGACTCAGAGCTGCTGGCGTGTGACGCTGTGATTCAACTATAACAAGAACTTTTGTAAAGTCGTAAACATAATTTTGTAACTTAAACTTCTTCTTTTTATTCATGTTAATCAACGCTTGTTCCTAATTAGGGTCACGGGGACCTGGAGGGGTGGCCAGTCGGTCGCAAACACCACACACACACGTCACTAACACACTCTTCCTACAGGCGTTTTAGATTCTGCAGAATACTGACAACAATAACGTTTTATTCCAGGAGATTCATAGAATCCCTTTTATAATATGAAAAATCATCATTTTCAATGTTTTGCATGAAAATATCAAATGTGACCAGCAATTTCCCCAAAAAGGAGCCGTTGCGAGGAAGAAACGGCCGTCTGGTCACCGTTTTGATTGACATCTTCAAGCTCTCGCAGACCTTTGACCTTCACCACGTCCTGCAGATACTGGACGGGTTCCAACGTGGACTTGACGCCATTATGGCAGAAGGTCAAGAGCTCCAGGGTTGCACGGCCCAGCTCAATGTGCTGGAGCATTTTACAGCGTAATAAAAGGACATCTTTAAAACTGCTGCATGCACACTTAAACCAGCACGGATCAATAACAACAAAGCAGCGCCCTATTTAATGGGCTTTTGTGTATCCAGCCACCATTTCGGCAGAATCAATGGTCGTCCTGGAAGTTGCTTTTTCTCCTGAATTTCCTGGCTGTAACTCCGCACAGTTACTGTAGATCCACAGGAGCTCACCTGCAGGTTAGCACACGTGGAAAACATGCACGCGCTGTCCATGGGCTTGATGGCGTTGCCGTGAAGCGCGGGAGAGGGTTTAGAGATGATTGGCGGCTGGGCGGGGGGTAAGATGGTGGCTGACGGCTCGGTAGCGGGAAGCGTCCCTCCCTCTGGGCCGTAGCCGAAGGACTGGATGGCATTTTCTGTGACAAAGTGATGAAAAGTTGCTTTGACAAGAATAAACAAGCTTAAAAGAGAAAAAAGCTCTTCTCAGCTCATCCAGCGGTTGATTTAAAGCAGTTAGAGCTCAAAGTGAAGAGAAGTGTGAGTCGTTTCTCCTATGGATGTATGACATCTGTATTCAGCCCTGCAGTCGTACTGAAAGATTATATGTTGTTGATCACAGGGGGTGTGGTGTGTGTGTGTGTGTGTGTGTGTGTGCGTGTGTGTGTGTGTGTGTGCGTGCGTGGGGGGGGCTCACTGAGGCAGGTGTTGTGTGTGAAGTCGTGGTGAAACGCTTCACACTCCGTCTCCTGTCTGCCGGTTCCCCTGCAGCTACACCACAGGCCGATGGTGATGTTGGAGGGGTTGCTGTCACTGTAGTTGGGCGTCACGTCGGAGCCTGGCGCAGAGGTGGGGGGGTTAAAGCAGCCGTTGTTCAGGAGGAATAATAATTAGGCTCAACCTATCCGGCTTTCCTCAGGCTGTTTCTTTACTTTCATTTTATTGGCTGTTTTGGTGTTTAACATGGCGTCACGTTGCTCTCAGCTTTTCCAGCCGCCCCATTGCTGGTGTTGTGCTACATGCTAGGCTAAATGTTGCGCTATAAGTGGCGCTTGAGCATTGGGATTGGGATAAACATTACTGCCGGGAGTCTGAGTGACTCAGCTTGTTTAGTAAAGTTTACATTGGTAACCGAGTCATTATCACGGCTTTAATCTGACCAATCATGCTAATTCCTGCAATATAAACACCTGCTGTCTGTTCCTGACCATCCCATAAACACCTATGTGAATATAAGATATCAAACGCACCAATGAGGCCGACGTAGGACATGAGGCAGCCGTGGTAGTTATCATGGGGGCAGCTGGTGACCGTGTGAGGCGTCATTTGGCAGTTCATGTGGAAGTCCGCGAGGCGAGACCTGGAGGAACATGACAAAAAGCAAACAGGGCTTCATCACTCATATAGCAGGGATACTGAGGGATTCTGGGAAAACAGCTGGAAGACGGATGAAGGAGCGGACGGATTCATTCTTGCCCTACATTTAACATCATGTGTTGTGATCAAGCTCCGCGGATCCGAGCAGACGCTACAGCTAATTGCTAAAGCCCGTGTGTAGTTCACATTTATTGAACGGTTCTGTGGGTTTGTTCCACTCCTTTTGAGCAGAAATGTCACATTCCCACGGCAGTTTTGGGAATTATCTCCACATTTGCAATCTACGTGTGCCGCAGCGCACGCAGCATCGCGCATATGTTAGCGTACGAGGAACCGTCCCCGGCAATACTGTATCTCCATAGTCACTGAGCTTAATCTACCGCCTGTCCCAGTTTTGTGTTCCACCCTCTTTCTGTCTTCCCGTCTTTTCCTCATTTCTCCCACACATTTCATCCCTGCCTCAGTGTTGCAGCCTGGGGAGTGCATGGTTGGATCAGTGAGGTGACAAAAATGCGATCCTGCCCGTTTGATAATGCGTGATAGACGCTGTCCAAATATGCATCTGTGCGTGCGTGTCTGAATGCATGAACGCTTGACAGACACACAACTTCGTCACACGCGTTGAAAGTGTTTGTGTTTACTTCGCGGCCCATCGGCGGAGGATGATGTGGTCTGACAGGTCTGACCGATGTGCATTTGCCTCTCTCACAGAGGTCAGGGCGTGCGCATGTACGCGTTTGGAACCAAACATATGTTTGGCTTGTAAGATGATGTGACTGGAGCCGGAACGCTGCGAACAGAAGCTACATAATAGAAAAGTCTCGAGGCTTCACTTATGTTTATGTTCTTTGTTTTCCAAGGATTTCTCCAACACGGCTCTCAGCGTCATATCTGCCGTTGCTGTGACGACCTGTCTTCTGCCTTAACGTGTCTGTGAAGGCAGCAGGAGGTTCTGAGCTCCACTGATTGACCTTACACTGTTCTATGAGCACAGCTTTTATTGAATTCAGATGTAATAACAACCAGCAACTCCACTTGGAGCTCCAGCTGTTGACGTGCTTATATGTGATCTATAAGAGCGGGTAAAACCCACTTGCTGACTCCAGGGAGGCTGTTGGAGCTCCGATAAATGAAGCCAAGTCACTTCCAGGCTCTCTGGGACTTGAAGATCACAAGAAAACAGGTTGCCGAGTCCTTTGCTTTCAACATTCGCACAACATCGTTTATAATTGCTTTAAGAGCCGTGAGATGCATTCGGCTCCTCCAGTCACCAAACCCTACAATTTATAGGCCACTTAACAAAACTAAAACAGCAGGTGAGGGCACCCACGCAGACGTCAGCTCGACTAATCCTGCATGTTTACGTAACGAGATCCCAAGTTTATGAAATGTGAAGCCTAGCCCGTTTTATTCCTGGGATGTTTTTTTCTTTTCCTGCCTTGAGAATCACACCGAGCAGAGCTCCAAAGAGGGAAAAAGCAGCTCAAAATGGTGTTTAGTACAGAGCTGCTTATCCGGAGGTCAACAGAGTGTCAGCTCTTCAACCCTCCTCTCTGAGGGTTGACTCTGAAGTCATTGTTGCCTTTAAAAAGCACATATTTTAAATGTTTTATGCAGCTTCACGCGGTGTGTAGCCGCGTGAGTGGAGGTAGTCTCCAAACGTCAGTCGACTGGGCTGGATGTGGTGGTCTTCCTGAGCCAGTCCTCCAGCAGCTCCTTTAGGACTCTTTCTTATTATTTTCTCATTAGCTGCGTGTGTGTTCTCGTCCTTTTGGACGTCTGCGATCAGTGCTGACTAACTTTTCCCTCTGTAAGCATTGGAAAAGACCTTGTTGTTGAGCACATTTGTCCGTGACTGTGGACGCTCTCAGCCCCGTGAGCCAGCTTTTTCCACATTTCCCCGGTCGGGTCCTGCGGAGGTTCGGCCAGAACTGTGTTGGTAACGATAATAATCGATTTTGCTGCCCGCGCCCGGCGTCTTTGCTTCGCCGCGACTGAGGGATAAATGTTTATTATTGTCAGACTCCGAGGGTTTGAGTTCTGAGTTCAGAGAAGATGCACGACACATTCTCCTCTCAGTGGATGATTAGTGGAGATAAATATTTAATGGCCCCAGTGGGAAAATGAGAAAAGCTCACGCAGGATTTGATCAAGTGGTTCCCAGAGGTGGGCAAATGGGGCTCTCTGTTCCCCCGCGTTTCCCTGCTGCTCTCTTTCTCTTTAACCTTCATTTGTCCTCTGCTGGCTAAGCGCCTCTCAGACAATTAAAGTGGGTTGTTTAAAGTTCAGTTCGCTGCTCGAGTTTTACCTGATAAATCAGCACCCTTCCAGGGTTTTTAAAACACTGCCGGTGTTGAAGCCGCTCCGATTCTGCAGACTATCGTCCATACTCAAATCATATCCTAAAAAAAGCTGCTCGGTCCGGTGGGTTTCATTTATCAGTGTAAAGATTGTGGGTTGAAACGGATTATCCTCCAGCTGGATACTTCTAATGTGAGAATCTAGATGGGTGGTGGGAACCTTGTCTTTGATTTATAGGAGGGCTTGTATTCACAATGATCACTCCAATACTATAAAGTAACTACTGCAGGCCTTTGTCGAGATGCCTTTAACCCCCGTGTGCACAGGCTTTGTTTTCTTGTCTAATGTCATTATTTTAAATCCAGTTGGACTCTACCTGCACTTGTGATTAGAAGCTTTGTTTTCTCTTGAGGTTCTCTGTAATTAACCACCCCTAAGTGGGGAAACTGATTTGCATATTCGCATAGCTTATTAATGGCTGGTCTCCTTCAGCATCAGGGGGAGACGCTTTTGGTGGCACGGCTGATTGCGTTCCTTTGTAGTCTGGGGGTCAAAAGCATCTCTTTGTCCTCATTTCTCCCATCAGACATTCGGATGAGCGAGGAGGAAGATGAATCACCAGGAGCTGTTTACAGACAACTCGCCAACACAAGTGCGAGGTGAGTGGGGGTCTGCTGAGGGTTCCTCTCGTCCCTGTGACCTCCAGAATAGAGCAGCTATTTCCATCACGCCACCACCTCACCTCACTGGCCATGTAATGGAGCGCCGCAGCGCTAGATTGGCCCCCTCGCCTTAAAACACCATTCAGCCGCAGTGCACCACGCTGGAGAAGCAGTTTAGCCGCCACGCCTCGGTGCGCGGGCTTGTGTTTGCATATACACCACTGTCGTTAGTGGAAGTGTTCTCCTTTGATGGGGGTCGTAGGGAACCGGATGCATGGAAAATTTACAGCCACCAGATGTGTGCTGAAGTAAACTGGCAACAGGTCTGCTAGATAGAACATTCGCTCCTGACCTGGGACGGAGGTTTTAAAGGGTCAGCTCACACAAGTTACAAACTGCTGTCGTTGTGCAGCGGGCGCCGCCGCAGCGGGCTCGCAATGACGCAACAGCTCGCACAGAAACCTCTTCAAGGAGTTCTTCATTTTGGTTTCGCTGAAACAATAAGACCTGCTGAACATGTTGGGGATCGACCACTGCTCACCATCAAACTCTCCCACAGCCACAAATCATCTGCACTGACTTATAATGTCATATTTTTTAAAAAAAGCTAAACGAGCGCAATTAGCTTTGAGGGCAATGCCGATACAACTCCACAGTGGAATACTGGGGTTGGACGTCTGCAACAAAGTCTGGCAGAATTTCCCTTTATGTGAGTGCCTTCGCTGAAAAAACCTTTCAGAGCTCTCTGTAGACTTCTCATGCATAACTTGTGGCAAAAGACCATATTTAATTACTCTTCCTGTCAATCAGAGTGTTCCCCAAGCATTTACATCCTCCTGCCTGCTCACATCCACAGCAGGAGATGAGACCCCCTCCGAGGCTGTCAAGACCCCAAGGACCTGAAGACTTCGCATGATTATGCAGCTCTTTGCTCTCCGGCTGAGGCTAATGGAGGCTAAAATGACAACCCTACGGTTCTTTGACTTACTTTTTAGCAGGCGTCAAACACGATTCCTGCTCAACACGTGTCGAAAGCGTCATGTGCCGTGGATGTTTACACATGTGGCACAGACATTTGAGGAGTTGGAGCGATCGGGGGGGGAACGTGTTTGGAATATTTTGGTGTCTTTTTGATGCTCTGTCGGCCTCAACAGGGTTGTTGTTTTGCATGCAGTCCCATTTTCAGGCTCGGGAATCAATTAACCACACTGTGCCCTTTCGTTCCATAGCGCTCTTTCAAAAAAAAAAAAAAACTTCTCAATGGGAAATTGCAGACTGGACACCATTGTGCGCTGCTGGAAAATCACCAATGAGTGGACTGGAATGTCTGTCTACTGTAATGATGATAAAAATGCTTACTAAGGCACTGAACCTTCAGCCTTGTGGGCTGTCAGTAAGGTTTAACTCGACGTACATTGTATGATCTACAGGGATTGTGCGTGATCAACACGCGCATGGGTGTAACATGACACCGCCGTCTTTGTCACTGATGCAACTCTGAGCTCAGCCTCAGCGATGGGGCTCACCAGGCGGGAGCTCGGATGCATCCTGGTGTCAGTTCAGTCCCTCTCCTCTCAGACGATGTGGTCTGCAGCCAAAAGCGCCTCACAAAAGACCAATCTCTACATGTGTCCGTGGTTTTCCAGTTTATCTCTGCAGCACCGAGTCTCACATCAAACACAAACCAGCCGGCAAATAAATTAAAACTGTATAATGAATACACCTGGAATTAGGGAGCCGCATTCCAGAAACACAACAATAGGAAATGAGAAGAATAATGAAGCGGAAGAGCAGAAACACGGTTTTGAACATTGCCTGAATCACAAGTTAATTATCAGTTGAATTCATCTAATTTGTCTTGCGTCGTGCTATTTTATTTTATTATTTTCTATGATGCCGCGTCGGCGGAAATCCATCAAACATCCCAGAGAAAAAGAACCAACACAGTTCAAATATCTGTTGGCTAATATGTGTCTAATATACGTGTGAATGTACTTAAAAACGGGCTGTTTTCAAAGGGAGCGGAAATGGGAATAGGCCACGCCCACTCGTGTAGCTTCTATTATAGGTACCGGTAATGATCATTAAGGAAAACCTCCGTGTGAACTTCGCTCCTTCCCTCCGTTGCTTCCTCATCGAGGGCACCTTGAAGAATAATCACAAAGTGGTGAGAACTAAAGCTAAATTGTTTCTCCCACTTTAAACTTTTAAAGCCGGTCATTATCAATCAAATGGCGGATTGTTGATTTCTTTCTACTGGAACATTTCGGCTGATTTCGCTGATTTGCCATGAGTGGGAAACGTCATGTTTTTTGCAAGCTTTTAAAGCCGTCACGTCACAATCACGTCTGATTGTCTGCACGAGGCTCCTGGAGGTCTCACCTGCAGAGGGCGTCGGACCGGCAGGTATGCCTGAGCTCCAGGCAGCTGGGCTTGTGCCTCTCCTGGTGGGAGCAGGAAGGTACGATGGTGCGGCGCCGGCGTTCGGCGCACGCCTGATCCGGGCAGGAGCAGAAAAGCAGAGGGTAGCTTAATTCCCATGAGACCCTCTCGAAGAACTGACGCAAGGCCTGAAACACATGCAGGGAGCAGTTACTCATTCTCCGCCTGTAGGCAGAACCCAAAGGCTCGGAGGCTGAAAAAGTGAAGGTGCTACGGAGAGAAATCCCACTTAGCTTAAGCCAATTTAGCTCCCAGCAACAACAGTAACACTGAATAGTTATCAGGTCATAAATACTATGAAAAACAAAGTGGAGATAAGGAAGTCTTTTAAAAATGATTCCATCTTGCACCGACCTTCTGACATCGCTTCCTGCTGCAAGGCTCCTGATTGGCTAGAGAGGACTGGGGGGGCACGGCCTTGCTGCAGATGGAGTTGTACGCGGACCGAAGACGCTTGCATGTCTCGTTAAGGTTACACGCCTTGGCGGCATCCAGGCAGGGGTTACAGGGTTTCCCAGCTTCGGAGCAGGGCTGACTTTGTCAGTGAAGAATCTGAAGAGAAGGAGAGCAAATATATCAGAAAACACTGGAAACATCTCTATTTATGCAACTGAATGGATGAACTTAAGGGTTACCAGGAAAATAAGGAACGAGCGTCAAAATGGCAGGAAGAAAAAAATGACTACAAACTGATGATTTGGTTCCCTTTTTGTGATGCCGTCCTTTGATCGAACCCTCATTACAACCAGAAAAGCCTGGAAAAGTTAAAATAGTCAAAAGAAAAAGACTTGCAAACATCTCTGCCTTTAACGAGGCCTTCTGGACACCATCCATCAGCTTCAAAGTTGGACTATGACGCTTGTTTCGACTGACTCGACCTACTTCCGGAGCGGAGGAGAGCTGTGACTTCTGAGACCACATCTGTCTTCCGGCTGGGCCAAATATTAGAAATCCAGAAGCTGCACATAAATGCATGATGCATGCTCGTACACTCCAGTAGCTGCTGACGTCTCAGCCATCCATTCTGTGGCCTCATTAACCCAAATGTGTGTCTATAGTAGCGGTCCTGGGAGACGCGCTGCCGTGTGTGCAGCCCGCATCGTGAAGCAGTCAGACAAGCATGTGGAATACAATTATCCTCTCATTATAGTCACGCTGCGTTTACCATGTTGCTGCACATAGAGGGGGAGAAGGCGTCTTAAGAGGGAAACCACGCAACTCTGGGCCGGATGTTCCTGCCAGCAGGTTGTGGATTTGGCGCTGGCGAATCTGCCAGTTGATAAAATCTTAAGAGCTGCTTAAGTGGGGAGTAGTAAACCGACAGAGAGCATCACAGGGGCAGACGGTCGGCCAATTACGCCGAGAAAGGTCGCATTCGTCCGGTAATTGTCCGACGTGTGAGGAATTAGCATCTCTATCCCCTGAAGGATGGATTTAAACGGTACTTTGCGAGGTTACTGGTGCAGAACTTGAATATTCTTGGATTAAAGTCAACCAAAGCAGCCATCATCTTTCTTTTTTTTTTACTATCCTGACTAAGAGAGGAGCTGCAATCACAATTCCACATCACTCGATATAAAACCCAAGAAACACAACACTGGCATTCATCCACGATGGAACTCTGTTGGCTGGCGTTTAATGAAGCAATTAAATTAAAGCAAATGATAAAATTTGACCTCTGTCACCTTCAATTAATGGTCATGGAATGTAAAGGTAGAGAGGACATGTACGAGCCTGACAAAGCCCAGACTAGCTCACAGTTACTGCTGAAGTGCTCCAAACTTGTCAAGCATACTTATTAAAGGCTCCCTCATTATTTCACTGCTCCTCAAACCCTTTGAATTGGCCAGCAGGGTTCTATTTCCTTCCCCGAGACTCGAATGAACAAATATCATGAATAGAACCCGTCTAAAAAAATGAAGCAGGCCAAAAGATCTCAGACACCCTTCATCTATCAGCTGGAACAGGGTTAAAAAGCCATTTTTCAAGCTTTGGACTCCTCAGTAAACAGTAGTAAACCTTCCCAGGAGCCCAGGAGGATACAAAAGAACACAGAATGACTTCAGACCCACTTTTCCTAGATGGGCGGAGTATTCAGGGCAGAAGAGCACTGCTAACCAACGTAAAGATCTGTCCCATGTGTGGACTTTGGTGACCCTGAAGACTCTGAAGGGGATTTGAACGGTGTACCACCTGGTGTATCTGGTGGAGTGGGGGGGGACCCAGAGGACTTGCTGTAATGGAAGGAACCCTGAATTCTGCTCACAACCATCAAACCCTGAGGGAGAATATCCGGCCATCAGTTTTTCACTACAAGCTCAAGCGCACGCAGAACGCAGCAGAAGTCCACCTCAGAGTGTCTCAGCCACAGACTCACAGTAGCAGTTCAAGTTCTTTACAGAACTTTGGTGTCGAGGAGCCTGCAGGCCCACAGCGGTGAGTGGGAGGGACCGTCCTCTACTCCTGTTCAAGCTGCTTGCTCTTCAGGTGAGACAACGTCTGGCACCTCCAAATTCGACAGGGAGAGAGGAGAAGCTGCCGCCGAGGTGAGGGGAAGGTGCCGCGGAGTCACGGCAACACGAGGTCACACGTGTGAATGTCAGCCCCGCGCCGTCAAGTGTGACCACACATATTTAGACAGCATAAATTCCAATTTAAACACGTCCAATCAGACAAGTCTAATGGACAAGACAACTGTAACAAGGCCTATCAGGATGCAGAGCGGCACCGTGACATTTAGCAAACCGCGACTGCTGCCTTTATTAGTGCAATCTAAATCAGCAGCAACTTCAGGGAAAATCTTCAGCCACGCGCTGACAAATGAAACACCAACATTGAAGCACAGAGGCGGCTGTCAGCTGTGAATCTGGAAGCAGGTTGCTGCTCGCTCTCTCGCTCTCTCTCTCTCTCTCTGCATGCCACATGCACCTCTGCATGATTAAGAGGTCTAATCAGCCTCTTTGCACCTTGCACCCTACTTGCATTAGGCACAGTAAATTAGCACCACGGGGGCTCTGAAGACCGTCCTGAATGGACTTGTTTGATAGTTCTTCCGTCGAAACCGTGGATTTGTTCACGTTGTAATGCAAATGGGTTACGTTTCCCACAACAGCAGTGAGCTGATACAGAACGCAACGAGCATTTTGTCCAAATATAGCAAGATTTCAAATTTTAACCTCCGTATGGGTTTAAATATTTGACTAAATATGAGGTTGATAGCCTTCTATTGTTTGCCATTGTGCCTTTGTGTTTATTGTGAGGCAATTGCCGTGACTCAAGACAAATTTAGTGTTTTTCTGCCCTTAGTTGCTGTTATTACAAAGGAAATCAGAATTATGCTGAATTAGCTGCGAGGAGCTTCTTTGAATAAGCTGCCCCTGCAGACAAAGACTTTAATACTGAATATTCTTTTTGGGGATGGGAATTGGTGTTGCTAATGTTGCCAAACAACAGCCTGCGCAAAGTGTTTTCTCTGGCCGACCAGCAGTTGGAAGGCAGTTTTCAGTTCCTGTGACTGAGATGCGTCGTCGGTGCAGGTCACTCAGAATAATGAAGCGCACATTTCTGCTTCGGCCAAACGCAGCGAGACGGTCAGGTGGTGGAAAGGCCAACGCTGTGAACTGGCCTCGCCTTCATCTGTGATATAATTAAATGTGGCTGCAATTGATGTTTGTTTGTGTGGTGTGTGTGTGTGTGTGGGTGTGTGTGTGTGTGTGTGTGTGTGTGTGTGAGAGAGAAAGTGGGGGAGAGAGAGAGATGAGAGAGAGAGAGAGAGAGAGAGAGAGAGAGAGAGAGAGAGAGAGAGAGAGAGAGAGAGAGAGAGAGAGAGTCACAGTTAGAATGTTTCCTTCCATAACAAACTTGTGCAGATAACCTCAGTGCTTGACTAATTGGACACACACACACACACACACACACACACACACACACACTGCAGTTTAGCCTTGAGCAACAGAGATAAATGCTGTGTAAACATGGTTTTTCATGGGAGGAGGGCTGATGGAACAAGGCCTCCATTTGCAGACTTCATCTACTATTCCTTCATGTTTTATTGCAAAAAACTATTTTTAAATCCTCAGTTCTGCTCAGGTGATTTATACTTTACGGTCTGATGCCTCCGGAGCTTTGTAGTTTTGGGTGACAAGTCACTACAACAAAAGGTGAACCTTCTCCTTCACCATGTTAATAATAACATCTTAAAAAGAGGAACAATCTGTTTAGGATCAATGTGGCTTATTTATACTTTTAAAAGGTTTTATCTTAAGGTTTGCTTATTTCGAAGACATGGATAAAACTATAACATACTGGGGAGGTTTTCTCCTTATGTTAGTCCAGAATAGAGAGACACAAACACAGACAGATGTCCTGAAGGAGGTTGTTCCAGTGATGGTGTAGATTTCAGATAACTCCTGAATGTGTTCAAAAAGTGCCTGCAGCAGCTTATTAACTACCTGACAGGGTCAGTGCAGATGCTAGCCCATTTTAACAATAAGTGCACTGGATTGAGCCAAAATTCCGAACCAGCTGAACATTCCCCGTCCTCCTGAGTGAAGGGCCGACGTTCACTCTAACATTTGTCTCATTGCTTGCTCCCCCGCCACCATCTGAATAGACTCTCAACTCAACGACAAGAACAACCAGGATTTGACTGCACATGCCCAGAAAACTTCATACTGATATTTTAGTGCTGCTGAGGCTTGTGGGGAACTTTGTATGCGGCACAATGTGTCCAGAGACGAAGTGTAAAAATGGGCTTCACGCCACTAATATACAACAGGACGGTTCAGAGGGGCTTATGACACCTAGTCCAGACACAATTAATGGAGCTTGTTGAGTATCGGCAGCACCTCCTCACATTCAGGAGTATTGATTTTGTGTAATGAATACACTGCTGGAAAACACACTCGGCCCAATGCTCCAGGCAGTCCTGGACCACCCGGCAGTACGAAGCACATCCTTCCGAATCAAAGAAACATTTTAGATTCTAGCATCCGATCACTTGATTTTGTTTGATGCGCCACCTTACTGCCCTCAAACAAAAAAAAGTACATTTTCCTCGAAGCAGAGTTCTTTTAACGTAACACATGATCTGCCATGTTGAACAGAAGGAAAGCCTTCTGGTTTAAACAGCTCTTTTATGCTCACAAGCCATGAAAAACACAAAAATGCCTCTTTTTTGCTGAAAAGATCAGAGCCCGGTGCAACAGCGTGCGGGCGCAGCACGAGTAGCTCATTTTTAGGGTTAGCTGTGAAACGCCGTCTGAAATAATGATGAGCAGATGTCACTCAGACAAAACACGAACAGACATCTGGAGCCATCAAGTGCATCGTTCAAATGCCCCCCCCCTTCCCCTTTAAAGTGTAATGTGGCTCGCAGTAATACCTCACCGCTACAAACCTCTGGAAGCGCGGGGCAGCAGCTGCCGTCACGTTTCCGGAGTGATATTTTCATTAGTGTCAGATTTGCTGTTTGAACTCCCAACCTGAGGCGCCTTCGCTCATCCCTCAACTCGCTGGCTCTTCCCCTGCGTCTGGCTCAGGGTGCGGGGCGGGGCCGACGGCGGTCAAAGGAGAGATGAAGGAGCGCTCTGAGAGCCACATTTGAACTAAAGCCGGAGTTCGGTATGTATGCGAGAGAAAGAAGGATGAGGGATGGAAAGAAAGACGTGAGCACACATCCAGGGCAGAGGTGTGGGCCAATTAGAGAGTTGCTGTAGGTTGTCTTGTTATCTTTCTCACACACAACCTTAACGGGATCAGTGCACAAAGCCCCTTGCCCTGGGGTGCACACACGCAACACACACACACACACGCGCACACACACGCACACACACACACACACACACACACACAGTGCAGTTCTCACACACATATACAACTGCTTAGTATATATTACCGTATATGTATGCAGTAGTCACTGGATAGTTTCATGCATCAGTTGACAAAAGCTGCAACCACCTCTTCTATATGGATGACATCATGCTGTGTTCTTAAGGCCTTGTTACGCTCCTGTGTGGCCTGGAGGCGATGCAAGCACGTTTCCTTTGTGGTTGGGGCTGGTCGCTTATGCTTCTGCGGACTGTCGTCGCCCAGGTTTAGAGTTTCAATCCGAACGAGCGGTTTAATTAGAAAGCGTCGGGTTAGCAAACAGCACACACAACAAAAGAAGCGAGCAAAAAGAACAACAGCGGAGATATTCCATTTGTTGTTTAGCTCAAATGGGTCTATAGGAAGCAATTTGAACAGCGTCTGTTTACTTTAAATTGGTAGCGAACGAATTTCAATCACCCCTCGACCAAAACGCTAAAAGTTACGACACGATATGAAGTAACGTTGGAAAAGTGACAACCGGAAATTATGTAGTTTGACAAACCAATCACACAGCCGATCTATGTAGGCTCTGCGGTCCCTATCTGTGTAGTTATAATTGCAACCGGTAATTGCAGTACCAACGCACCCCCCCCTTCCCAGGGGGCTAGTGGCATCATATTCAGGAGTACACAAAGATGGAAAAACAGAAAAACAGTAGCAGAGTGATGGAACAGCCAACTATCGTCGGCATATACTGAACACAAGATGAAAATAGTGTTGCTGAAACAGCCCCGGATGGAAAAGGGTTGGACTAAGGCAAAAGCAGACATGAATAGTTCACACACAAGGCCCCGGGCTGGAACACTAGAACACTCTAACCCGTGTCCCAACGACATCACACATGTACAGATCATACATGAAATACACTATATAAACGTCACTGAAACAATCTCCCAGGGTCTGACCCCTCTAAACAAACACTCAGCTTTCTCCCTTAACTAACCTGAAATTGCTTTTTACAAAATGAATTCACGCTCGGCTACCTTTGTTGACAGATTCCGGTCAGAAACTCCGCGGGATGAATGGTGACAGTTTTCCAAACAAAGAGCAGACTCAAATAGATCTGAAATAATCGTCCCAGCACCAGTTTGCAATGCTGTAATCATAGAAGCTAACTGTCCATACTCCAGCAGTTTTACACCATTATGACTTCAACTGCACCTGAAAGCGACTCCCATTAAAAAAAAACTGGTGTAACGAGTAAGAGGGAGCTCACATTAGTGTTGTTTTAAATGTAACAGAGCCGCCCTGCGATTTGATTCACTGTCCCAACAGGCAGCAGACATTTTTAATATGTCCCGCTGTTCCATTTACGCGGCATTTTTGCATTGAAATAGCAACAGAAATATATATAACATATTGTATGGTGGGGTAATAAATAATAAGGACTCGGTGATAAGATTCTGCTGCTGCTGGGTAAACTGACATATATGCATTTAATATTTCATGAACCGTCCACTGCTGCACTTTATTAGGGGGGTTGGGGAGAAGATGCCGTATGTAAGGAGGAAGACTCATGCATCATTATGGAGGCAGCGTCTGCCTGCAGCACACAGGTGCACAGACAGGTGAGCAACCTCGCCACCACCTGCACGCGCTCTCATACCGGCTGGAGGTCCAGAATCCCAGCGCCAGCGGTGCCACAGCGGAAAAAACTGATTGGAGGGATGTTTTGTAGGTTAACACCTCAAGCCCTTAAAAGTGCAGAATTTTATTGAACAAGAAAGTGCGGTTTGTTTCTTAGAACAAAATCTTTGCAGGATGCTCACATGAGAGACACCATAGCTGCATACATTATTATACAGCACCGGGCTAATCCTGATTCAGAAAATACTCCAAGCCTAATCCTAATCTGGGACAACAAGGTCCAATGGTGTTAGCCGTATTTTTCAAAATTTCCTTTGCAGCCCGTTTTACGGTCCACAAAGGCACCGACGCTAAATATGAATAATGTTTTTTTAAAAAGAGGAGCCGACGTATGAAAGGTTCTGGGTTCAGCTCCAGCGGTTTCTGGGCTGCACATTAGCTTGATTGCAGATCTTAAATCAACACCTTATGTGTTCTGATACCCCCCCCGCCCCCCCCACCTGAGTGACCCTGATTAGGTGTAAGTGGTGGTTAGGGAGAAGATGGAAATGGCCTCAGCACTTGAATATTCATTAAACATCCAGTTGAGGACAATGCAAGAGTGGCAGTGGAAACTTTGGAAGTGAAAATGCAGAATCAACCGAGCTGCTGGTGCCAGTTAAGAGGAGCTCTGCAAAGAAAGTGGGGCAGTCCTAATGTAGGCTGGGAACAAACATGCACGTTTGACATATCTGTGAAGAGAACGCCCCCCCCCGCAAAAAAAAGAGGAGTGATGTGGAGTGAAAGAATGAGGGTATGTCCAGATTAAAACAGTGGTGTTCTGAAGCAGAGGTTCCTACAGCTGTCCTGACCAGGAAAACAGTCCCGCAGCTGCTTTTAGCTGTGAAATGTCATCTGTGGAGGACGATGGTGTGAAGACCCTCCTGACGGGCTCGTACCCGTAACATCCCATAATTCCCTGATTTACTGTGTGGGCCATGTTGGAAAAAAAACCATGCGTCCCCAATTTCACCGTGGATTGTGACCTGCAGGCATCCCAGATGTTGTTCTCCAGTTCAGCTCCGACTGTGAGGGCTCCTACAGCCACGAGAGTATTCGGATACATTTTTAAGAAATATTTCTATACCGAGAAATCAACGGGTCGGTGGAAGGGTTATTAGAGGAAGTTCCTCGTGAAGTAAAATCCAGTGTGAGACGGTTTTAGCTGTTGTTGCGTGAAAGATTAAACTTTGGTCTAATGGTCTTTGGAAAAAGAGGATGAAAGAGAAGAACAAGCACAAAAGGTACCAGAATTAACTGGAAACACCCAGAAAGGAACATGAAGAACAACAAATCAAAGTTCAGGCCAAGGCACTTCAGAGTGTGTGTGTGTGTGTGTGTGTGTGTGGAAGGAAGACACACACACACACACACACACACACAGTGTGTAGTCTACATACACTTGTGTCAGTAGAACACACGCTGTCTCCCTGTTGGACAGATTATATCCTCTGCCTTCTTGTGCCTTCTCATGATACCTTGTTTCCTCCTTCCTCGACTCTTGTTTCCTCCGACCCTCATCTCCTCTCTTCCTGCGCTGAAACGGGATCTTGCCATTGTAACGCGTTTGTTGTTTGGCTCTTTTGTGCAGCCAAGGACGCGTTTCATCTCCGGACCGACAGCTGAATGAAAGGAGATCGTCTCCATGTTCATAATGGATGACAACTTGATAGCTTTTAAGATAGTGAAGATGAGGGTTGTGGGAGGAGAACAGCCATTTATTTGGTGTGCAGAGAGATTACAATGCAATCATCAGTGCTGAAGTGATTGATGTCATGATTTATAGTCATGGAACTACTCAATACAGGACACAACAACATGCTAATGATGGTTTGTTCCTCTGTTTTCAGCCCTGTTCATTTGCATTTCCCGCCTTTTACCATTACCATGAAAATGGGGATGAAGTCCAAACCTTCATTTATTATTGGCTCATCAAAATACACATTTTACTTCCAATTGCAGATTATTTTATTTGTAGCCTGAATTTCAGTGGCTCTTTCTTTGCTTTTCTTGCCATCACCCCTCAGCTTATATTTAGAATAGTCTCAGCCGCTGATGGAATCAATAAAAACTGATTCTGGGTTAGAAAACAAATTTTGATCTCATTCATGCTTTGAAACAAAAATCTGAGCATAAATTAAAACAAGCATGGGTGTAAATCTACATCTTTGCCTTATCTAGAATGCAGGTATCTACTTAATGCCAAATCTGTCCAATCCTGCGGCACTACAGCTTTTCTTGAGGTTTAGTTGCTAAATAAACCAGAACAGAACAAAATGGAGGAGTTCTGACAGCGAAGGCTGCCAAATATGCCGGTGACAGATTCCCAAACCAGGAAGAGAGAATTGTGTGAGGTGATGTAATGAATAATGAAGCTCCCGTCCCCTCCCCCATTTAGCATGTTTAAAAAATGATCCCACCACACGGGTCACAAGGAACTGTTCCACCAGATGTGGCATCAGCTTTCAATGACTGTTTTGACCTCGTCGTGTGAGACTGTTGTTGGGCAGAAACAAGAAAGAATCAAAAAAATAGACAGAGACAGAAAGAGAGAGAGACAAAAGAAAGAGACGAGACAAAAGAAGAGAGAGACAGGTGAACAGCTCTAAATATTTTACATCTAGCAAGCGATGCAGTCAGTGTGACCAATAAATGGAATGTTTATTTCAGTATTATTAATAGGGATTCAAACTTAAAATGGACTTGCAAAGATAAGGACCTTGTTGCCATGGTACCGAAATGTGGAATTTTCAATAATCTCTTATTTGCAGTGTTAACAGGTCTGGGATGGTGACAATTTCCTTTTGCTACATTCAGTTTAAGCTTGTCTGGCTCAGGAGCTTTGTCCTCCCTCCCAGAGGATCCAGTCGGGGGTGGCGGGGTTGTTAATGGGGTGAGGCTAGTTTGGTTGTGGGAGCTGGACCCGTATGGCAGCTTCAACACACACTTCTGCTCCAGCTTCTGTATGATTTCACCCAAAAAGAGTCATCTGAAAGTATGAAGAGTGGTCACGCTAGGTCTCTTTGTAGGTCTTCTTATTTTCTGAAGGTCAGGAGGACGTCAATCAGTCACACTGATCTCAGTCTTGCAATTAGTAGGAGGAGGAAGTAATAACAATAAGAATTATAACACATTTAATTTATTAGCGCCTTTCTAGACACTCAAGGACACTTTCAAAGGACAGAATACAGCAATACAAGATAGAAGATAAAAGACAGTGCAAAGTGAGACAGTGTAATTGGAGTGAGTAAGCTGTTCTGAAGACGAGGGTTTTGAGACGGGATCTGAACGGGGGTGGGGGGGGGTGCTCCTGAGTTTGGGAGCAGAGGGACTGAAAGCTGGGCTCCCCGTGGTGCTGAGGCAGACGAGGGAAAAAGTGAGATGGATGGAGGAAGAGGATCTGAGTGAGGGGCGGTGATGTGGGAGAAGATCTGAAAGATAGGGGCTAAGAGTGCATTCAGTAAGATTTGGGAATTCTATTCTAAATTTGACCGGATGCCAGTAAAGCTGCGGAGGATGGAGTGAAGGGCAGTCTGAGGAGCTAGCGCTTAGCAAACCATGAATGAGATGGATCTGGTACCACTGGAAGGAATTTAGTTTCACAGTTTAGTTGTAGGAAGTTTGAAGCGAACCTGAATTCACATCGCAGATAAGAGTTGGTGAAGAAAGAAGGTGGGAGTGGCGTGTGGTTGGCTGGAAATGTAGAGCAGAGTGGTCATCCGCGAGCTGCTGAGAAAAGATGGGGCCCCAGAACAGAGCCCTGGGGCACACCAGCAGTGACAGGTGAAGGCTGGGATGTGAGGGGGGTGGAGTTGGATGAACTCAGTGTGTGTTTGCAAGAGACAAGAAAACTAGTCTTAGTGGGGGGGGTGGTGAGTAAGGGAAGATATTCTGTTGGTGGAGGATGGAGTGGAGAATTAATGTCAGAGAGGGTCTTCATCATTTTTATGAGAGGCAGGTTCTGAGCTATGGTGGCACTGGAACCAGCCAGACTGGAACCCTTCACAGAGGCCGATTGGGAGTGAAGTTGGCTAGAAACTATTTGTCCAAGTATTTTAGAAATGAAAGATTAGCTGGTAGGTGGGGCGCAGGTTTTTTTATTTGGATCTGAACCAGTTTTTTTTTTTTTTCCAATATTGGGGTGACAGGTGCTGGGTTTAAGAGTGAACAATTCCAGTGGTGAGTAGGACTGGATGGTGGTAGACGAAGGGGCAGCAGGTGTCAGCTAGTTGGATTTGGTTTGAGGGAATTAATTTTAGGTCTTTAAAATGTTGGTTCTATATATGCATATATAGGCAGACCACCGGAGCCAGAGAGTTCAGAATGAAGTTTAAACCAGTTTAACCACTCTAACAATGATGGTGGGAGTGTTCAGTCAGTTTACGCTCCAGCAAGCATGTCTTCAAAATGGACTTGTCAAAAATGAGTGGATCACTTGTTCACACAACAAAACCAACCACAACAACAATAAAACAGCCCTGTGTAAATTTAGTAGATGACAGCGGAGTTGTGATGGTTCCTATTGTTCTAAACTGGCAGTAATCAGCATTCTTAACATCTTTCATTGCAGCTGTTTTGTCAGGTAAGGAACACCACAACACCACACACACACACACACACACACCAGACACACACATCCCCATAAACACTCCGTCACGCCTTCTCCTCCAATCAATTTGAGCCTACTCTCGTCTGAAACGGCACTTTAATGTTGCGGCGTTCTTTCTCCCGCCGCTGCTATTTAACACACTTCTATATTATCCTCTTATCTTTTCCGTTGTCTCTTATCTGCAGCGGGCTCTGAACTGCGGATCTTCTCATCACGCCTTCAGATCCTGCCTGACAGGTGATTGCGAGAGACGTGGACAGAAAGCAACGGCTTTAATGAACACCGACTTTCCCGACCCCAACGCGACGGCCACGCGTGCCTGGAGGGCCGCCGTGTTTCCCAGCGACGGGGTCCAGGTTGGACACTGGCAATAATTGAAATGTTCACACCACCTGCATCGCTGCCTTCGCAGCCTGTGTCCGCGTGCAGGCGGGGACGATAAGAAAAAAGCCGGGGGGGGGGAGTCCGCTTTGAAGGAGTTGCATGGGTTTGCTGCTTTGACCGTGTTTGTACTCGTGTTTGCGTTAATCTCGGGGAGCAGAACCCAATTTACGGAGCTGCGAGTCTATTTCACAGCTGTTTGACCACACACGCAGCACCACCCAGAGAAAGTGTAAATGAACGATGTAATTGCCGGGGGGCGTCGACATTTAAACACTCCTCAGAATTGTTGTGTGAGGCGAACGTGTTGTGGTCGGCTTTAATGTGGAATGATTAACCCATGAATGGCTGATAATGACCCCAGTGTGTGCGGGTCCCACCCTTGTTTATGTCATATTTATGTGCACAGGCATCAGCCCCTTAAACGTTTAAAGTGGATTTTCTTATTATGCTTTCTACCATGCAGCCAGTGGAGTGAAAGAGAGGACATCTGAGTGAGTCTAGCTCGCTCGCACGGCTCAGCTCTCTCTCCACACAACCACATTCACTCCTGCATCCACAAACCCACACCAGGCAGCAGCGTGATGTCTATTTGTATTCCCTCCAAATTCACATCCAAACGCATTCCCGGAGATCACTCACTTCACTCCTGCGCTTGCAGCCTTGATAAGTGTGTGTCAGGCCGCCTCCCAATAACCAACACACACACACACACACACGCGCCGCGCCGGCGCACACACTGCAGCATACTGAGATAATGGAGGCATGGCGGAATTCCTCTGAGAAATGGATTGGCTCGTAGGGAGACGTCTCGTAAAACTCTTCTCCTGAAAAACCAACAGGAATGTGTTTAGTCGTGGCGTTGGCTGGTGACACGCAGCAGCTTTGTGTGCATGCAGAAACACAACAGAAACAGAACCCAGGAACACCTGCGACGGCAGGTTTTCCGGCGCCGTTGGGCAAAAACTGATGCAGGATGAAGCAGAACTCACGGAGATGCTGGAATCTTAATGAACGTTTACAGAAGGCTGGGGTAACCCATAATAACAGTGCAGCTTGTTGTAACAAAGATTGATAAAGAGTCACTGAACACAATCCTCTGAGGAGCTTGTAAATGATTAAAAGACCAAGTCAGCCCCCCCAGCCCTCCCAATTATCACAGCAGGAGGCTAAAAGAACTGATAAAGCATCTCCAGGAGGGACTGAAACCACCAACCTTTCGTGCATTTAATACATCGTGATTTTAAATCAGAAACTGTGAAGGCACCACGTCACGTTCAATTAATCACGTGCCCGTCTGGTGTGAACAGTCTTCTTAAAACAGCCCCTTGATACCCCTTGAACCCCTTCCCCTTCCTCCCTGCCCCCACCCCCCAGATGACACACACTATTTTTAAAGGAGAAACCCTGATAGCGATATTGAACAGATACATTGTTATTTCCACATCAGAGACGATTTTAGATCCATTGATATGATCGCAAGCGTTTGATCCACTTCCAAAATGACGCTCTGACCCCCCCTGAAACCCCCGCAGGAGTCGTGCGTGCTATCGAGTCTTACCTGGGTTTTCAAAGAACGCATAACAGCTCCATGTTACTTGTTTTAGACACAAGGAGCGTGTTTTCTTCTCAATCCTGACAGGCATCAGGACTGAGTGTGATGAGCTAAAGCAGATCTGTCTCCCCCATTAGGGATCATCCGCTCACGTCATCTGGTGGACAATGTGTGGTGACAGCTGTTAAAAGAAGATGAAGAAGAGGCGACAGCGGTGATGATGAGCGAGGCCGTCGTTTAGGAAGGTTCCCACCGCCGCCGTGGTAAAGAAGAAGTCCGTGATCGAACCATCGAGATCGAAAACTGGGGTGCAAATTGTAAAGAATAATCATTTCTGGGGAAGATGTGGATTTTGTAAAGTTGGCAAGGAATAACTGTGTTTGATGGCAAAATAGATGATATGTTATAATCGTTTTATTATCATTTCAATGTTTTCTGCCTGGTCCTGAACTCATCGTGTTTCCTGGGAGCAGAATCAGCGTGACAGACTCTCAACACACACCACAGGAGTGGGAATCGAATCGGCACCTCTCCAACACCTGAGCCACATTTCTACTAAATCCCCCCTTCAAAACAAGGCAGCTCGATAGAGAGAAATTCAATGAATTGGTAATTTTAGGAAATGAAAGCATGTGGTTTTTTCTATAGATTGTTTTATATGAAACCAACACACACACACAGGTCAGGTCCTGTTTCTACTGGAGCCGCATTACCAATGGAGCACAGTCACCTCTTTGCTTTCCTGCACGCGAGAAAATCAACCTTCTGAAAGAACCGACATTCCGGCGACGGCAGGTATCCAGTAAACACTTTCAGGATTAAACATTCAATCAAATGTTTGAAGCTTTTATTGCAACCGCCCATCATTGCAGAGTGTAATAAGGTAAACTCTGGCTAAATTAGCAGTCCCGTGATTCAGAGGGAGATTAAAGCTCTGCTAGCTATGATGCATCGCACTGTGTGCTTCTGTCGGCAGCGTTCCCACAGAAGCAGTTACATCTGTAGCTGTGTGCGGGTGTCTCTATAATGAAGGCATAAAGACAGAGCATGTGAGCGTGTGTGTGAGTGTGTGCGTGTTCTGGGGAGAGCAGTCATCAGGCAATCATACTTGCACCACACAGCAGCAGCATGGTTAGTTTTCCTGCCTGGTGAAATTAAAGACACATTATCATCATAGCTATTGTGACGCCATTGTGATTTATACTATTATTTCCTGTGCTTATTTCCTGTTATGATCTAAATACTAAAGGGATTTGGGGTTTTAACAGTCGAGAGGACGGAAAGAGTGGGAAAAGTCCATGGCCAGAGACTGGAGGGCCTTTGCATGCGCGTGCTTGATCCCCGAGTCACGGACGATGAAGTTTATGTGGAGCGCAAAGCTCATTTAATTCACACAGAGCGGCGCGTAAGCGCAGCAGTCCGGACACGTTCCCGCAGCTCCGCAAATGCCAAGCGTGGCGCTGACGCACGAGCTTAGCTTCACCTCAACAACAGTCGGTCAACAGCTTGTTTTCCCTTTATTCCTGAGAGGAAATGGCCCGAGGATTACGGCAGATTGGCTCCAACGGGCAGCAGTTTCCCTTGATCCTCCAGGTAAACACCCGGCGGCGAGTGTGAGGCCGCTCTCACAGGCAGATACGCCTTTCATAAAGGTCCCCGCACCAACAACCGCTGTCTGCTCGGTTGTTTTGGGGTCGAGTTAAGATGCTCGTATTTTCAACATTAATCCGGTATTGAGCAGTGACCGCCCCCCCCCCGCCGCTCCACTGGCGCCGCTCCGGCCTGCAGTCACACGGGTGACGTCATCCCGTCCCAAAGTTGCAGCTGATTGTCTCATTATTCTCTTGAAATGAGTCAAACAAATCTGGAGCAACAAACAAACAGTCCAGAAATGAAGAGTGAGCAGGAAGGAAGTGTCGCTGACAGGAAATGATGCGCATGGCTGCGCAGGCACCCGCTTCTATTTTGGGAATCCTGGAAAGTGTCCGCAGGTCCCGTTGGGAAGCCGGAGTTGAGAAGGTGACGTACTCTCGCTGCAGTTCCTGGCAGCTTCTAGAAGGTAGATCCTTTAGATCTGGCGCCTCTACCTTTTATTCCAGCTGTCACTGAGGCTCCGTCACACATCCCAGCCATGCTGGTGGGAAGCTGCTCTTCCGAAGGACGCTTTTCCCAACGCTCAGCACAACTTGAGTGAAGGGAACCAGCTGCTCTCTCAACATTTCACTTTGGACCACTTGAACCCTGTGGTTTTGTTGAAGATGTCAGACAGGAAGTGAGCTTCCTTAAGGACCTTTATTGATCTCCTTTACACAAACATGGTAAGATTGCAAAGGCAAGAACACAAGGTAAGATCTGGACGGAACCGTACGGAGCCACAGGGTGACGGAACCGTACGGGGCGATAATGGGATCTAGCTGGGCTGATGTTGCTGGATGTGGCCGAATGTTGAGTGAATTCAGTAGATCGAAGGTTGAACTGGGCGTGTAAACAAACCCAGGCCTCTGCAGCCGCTGTGTACCGCTCCTCCTTTACATCCTTTATTTTTAAACTTAATGTAAAGTCCTTCATTAACCTGGAGGTGCCTGCTGTCGTTCCAGTGCCGACAGGAAGCAGAGAAATCTGTGGAAACACTGTTCAAAACAGAGGGAATAAAAAAACGATTGTTTCTTTGTGAGGGAAGCGTTTAATAAACGGGACCAGGGCATAAAATGGTGAATAAGGAGGTGGGGGGTGTTCTAACATGAAAGTATAGGTTGTCGCGTCAAGGCGTGTTTGGGTCACTAAGTGTAGAATCACGTTCTTGCTGAATTCCCAGCGCCGGATGCATCTTCTTTAATTATTTTCCAACCCTCTCATGGCCGTTATGTCCCGTCACAACGGGTTTCTCACCTGACTGAGTGCTGCAACAGTCTAAAGCTTTAAAAATAACTCCATCCCAGAACCTATGGAAGCGCAGCGATGTCCTCACCTACAGCGGGACGCAGATCTGCCCCCTCCACTTGTAGAAAACAAGAGAAATTAATACATTTATTCATTTTGTACACGACCTCGTTCATTTACGGGTCTTTTCTTTTTTGTAGACCTGCTGCGTGTTTCGAGGCCACTGAGGCTAAATAAATCATTACTTCTGTCGAGTGTGAGAGTAATGAGGAATGTGTTGGGGGTTTGGTGGGGGGGGGCTTATTTGTTTTCTTTATCCCTAATGAGAGCAGTCACATGCAGCCAAAGAAGAAACTGAGAATAATTTCTGCACTAATCACTGTAATTAGGGTGTGTAGGTTGCACACGGGGGGGGGCTCGTCTCATATCGTACCCGCCCATCTTTTCAAATGAAAGTGGAAATAAATTAAAAAAACAAAAAAACAAGAAATTTAGTCCTGATTGTAAAACATGATTGTTAATTGTTTACCCTCCGAAGCAAAGCCAAGATATTCTTTCTCGACTCCCCCCCATCAGTCAACCAAACCGCCTTAAGTGCTTCTAAACCCCCGTTTATGTGGAAACAGAGGCGGGGGTGGGGTGGGCGGGGGAAGACTCCTCTTCAGCAACTCAGTGTGTCCATCATTCATCCATTTTCCAAACACTTCTGGTTTTAAGTGTCATATAAATCAAGTTAAAGTGGATTGAATCCTCCAGTAATTCGCTCCTTAACTCTATAAAATACCATCAATCAATCTTAATTTTACAGCGAGCACGATGTGGCCAGGTCACGACCCGGAAGCTTAACGACATCATAATCAATTTAAATCATTTATTTTATGGAAAAAGAGGGAGGGAAGACATCTCTCAGGGCTCCAGCAGCAAAATCCAGGTAAAATGCAAATTAATTGTGTTTCTCATGTGAAAAACGACGTCAATAGTTTCCCACTGATTCACGACCCCCCCCCCCCCCCCCCCCGGTACAGCCGACCCCTTTTAGGCTTGTCGGGAACTGTTTGCCCAGATGTCAGACACGACCCCTTTGACCTCCAGGAGGGGGAGCCGGTGTGAAGCTCCGAGATGGGGGCGACACCCCCTCATCACGCATGGTAATCAGGGCCACGTTCACACTTGATAACACCTGACACGGCTGTCGGAGCCGCTGGGCGCTCGCACGGGCGGCCTCTCCGCCACCCCTGTCTCCCAGGGCCGTTTCCCCCCGTCTGTCAGTCTGTCAGCAGCACCGGTCAAGTCTCCTCCTCACCGACACAAACTTTTGGATTTTTGGATGTCAGGAGGGAAGTTCGAGCTCCTTCAGAACTGAATAATCATCTTTTCTCCGACAAGTGGCCGTCAGAACTGGTCATATCAGAACACAACGTCTTTTGTCATTTGTGTTGCGAGGAGCCAAACAAACGTTACCTTTGGAATGGAGGCTACTGAGGGTTTAGCTCCGACCCCCCCCCCTCCCAGGGGAGCTGCCGGACTAAACAAGCTCTTTTTATTCTGTCTTGTCCGATTTGTAGCTTTTGGTGGAAGAAACCCCGGGGAAAGTCTTAAAATACAGAAAAACTCTGACCTCGGGATGAACAGATTCGATTTTTAAAGCTAGAAAAGTCGAAGGACGAGGTCGTTTAATACATTTAACAGTTATTTCAGTCCCACTCAAAGACAACATTCCAAATTGAAGACAAGTTAATAACCTGAGGTCAGATGCAGTTTAACATCCTGCCTGCACCTGTAAAACATCCATGTTTAATGCTCGAAAGCGTCATAATCAAGTGTTTAATGCAGAAGATGTGGCTCATTACAGTATGTTCATTATATACACATGCAAGATTAAGTATGCACTTTCGATTAGTAATGCTTTAGAAGAGGAGAAGGTGCTGTCCACCATGCGGGTGCTGTGCCGATGCTCCTCTGACTTCTAGTGTTCGTCTGTCAAGCAGCTGAGAATGAAATGAGTAAACAGTGAACAGTGGTGTCTCTCTGTGGAGCAACACTAATCAGCCTCCAGCTCGCTCAATCACCTGCATACTAAACACCTCGCTCATTAGCCTGCGTGCTAGGCCCATCAGTCATTAGTCAAGCTTGTAAATTAGCTATTTATTTGACTGAAAGCTAAACACTGATGTCAGTGTTAACTGTAATTTAGCCAGCTGACCTCTGAGCACCTTGGTGCAGCATACTTAAAACCTGAAATAGTAGCACGCATGCTAAACTCACCGCCAATACCAAATGGCCTGAATTAGTAGCTGAAGATTTGCAGCATGCCTTATAGATTCTGCACGCTCAGCAGCTCCCTTTCAGCGTCCCCCAGGTAGCTGAGGCTCGCGGTTTTGTTTTTATTTTTGCAATAGTGCTCTTGCTGCTAAATTACACTCTGGTTCACCTACCAACCTTCCTGGAAAACAACCCGATACTGGTGAGAAGGTTGAAGTGGGACCGTGTAGCCCAGGCGCTAATGCAGGGACGCAGAACGGCCGTCGGATCGGCAGGAACTTAAAATAAATTCAGAATTTAAGGGGAAAAACCTCAACACACAGGAGATCAAATGACTGGTATTCACTCGTAAGGCTCGTTAAAATATTTGACAGATTTTTTCCTGCTATTTTTATGAGGATTTTTTGTTTCTACCCATGTCAATTCCAGCCCAACCATCCGCCTCCAGAGTTAGCAACGGCACCAAAACTCCGTCTTAAATACCTCCTGAACACCGCGCGTCTCCAGACAAAGCTCTCCCGTCGGCGAGCCGAGCACACGGCCCTGGACCTGCAGTCAGCCACCATCAGCCACACACTTCCCTGCAAACGATTTCATGAAGACATATGTTCCGACTGCCCAAAGGGCCGCCGGCACCCTCAGTCTGTTGCTGTTAAACTGCACCGCGAAGAGGAAAATAAATGTTTCTGCTGTAAAAATGCAAGCAGAGGCTTCCTCTGGAGGGGTGCGTTTGTTTGTGCGTTGGAGCTGCAGACATATCGGAGCTGCGGTGAGGACGCCAACGAGCCACGTAGAGTTCCCCCTGACTGATCCTGCAGCCAAACCTCTTCTACACGACTTCCTCCAGGGAGAGTTCAGACCGATCCCTGGGCAGAATGCCCCACAGCCCTCCGCCCGCCCTCACAACCAGGATCAGTCTGGGGGGAAAAAACCAATTGCCGCACAGATTTTGTTAGATTTTCCTGAAAATGATGTTTGCATTTTCTTCATCTCTTGCGATTCGATGGTAGCAAGCGTTTGATTTTGACTTTATCTCCGGGGGATTACATATCAGCGTAAAGCCTTTAGCTCAAATCAGAGCTTTTCAGGACTGTACCAAACAGATCCAAGGATTAATTATCCTTTCTTTAGTCTTTGTTTCGCACATTAAGAACAAAAATCTCAATTTCTGTCTATTCCCTCACGATAACTTGCAAGTCATGCAGCATCTGCCCTGGAACGTCGGCTGCCAGTGGATTCATTTCACGGAGAAGTCGGCTTGTTTACTGCCAGTCCCGTTAGTCACCATTAAGCACTCTGAAGAAGCCATTTGTCTTAAATGTCCAATTCCTCTCATTTACCCCTTTCCTCCGACACCAACAAAGGCCCCCCTGTGTTTAAACAACACACACTGCTGTTGGTGTGTGGCTGCAGGTGCACGTTTGGCTTCAGACCGCTACACTTAATGTACAGCTAATTTAATCAATAATGTGGGGGGAAGGGGGGGGGGGTAATGACCCAGCACCCACCCTGTTAGGCAGCAACAGTTGTTGGTCCCCACATCGACTAATGTCACACCTATCACTGGCTCAACATTACACATCTCTTGTAATATAATTGATCAAATCAGATGAGAAATATCATCGTGTGGTTCTTCAGATTGGCAGATTAATGCCACCATGCTCTTTCTGATTAATTCTGGATGATCAAATGCTGCTCCAGCCGATTTTAAATCTGTGACATGACGGCGAACAATCAAATGGGCTTTTGAAACAGGATGGCGGCGGTTTAACCTTGCTGAGATGCTGCGCTCTGTCCTTTAGTACACAGAGTAGATCAGATAAATGGAGGCTTTATCCTCTCTGTGTTCCCCCACCGTGACATTTATCTGATCTTGTCTTTCTTCTGGCTCTTTTCCCCGTCTGTAGTCTCCCCTGTCCCTCTGTGGCTGCCTGCGTCACACATGGAACCCATTCCTCACCGAAATCACCGTTTGAAAAAGGTCCTAAATGCATCGTCACAGTCCAATACTGACCAGCATCGCTTAACAGTGTATTCGCAATAAAATCCAGGTCTGCTGGGAGCCCTTTGTGTTTTGCAGCTGTACTTGATAGACACCTAAATGAAAAAGCCCTACGCATCACTCACCTACCTTGTTTTGTTTTAAACCGCTGCTGCCGACCCGTTTGACCCCTCAGCTCCGTTTCTATGCATCAGCCACACACTAAACTAACAAACACCACCATTTGTTTCCATAGGATGCCATTATGTTTAAAAATAGAAAGGTAGAGTTTAACATCCACTTCCCTAGGGACGAGGAACCACTGTGTCCGAACTGCCTCCTAGAGTCTCCGGTGGTATTGCAGCATTAGTGCTTCTACAGGGGCAGAAATGCACCACATATTCCACATCACGGATGGATGGGATGAGAGTTTTTTTTTTAAATCACACTACAAGTGCAAAGTGGGGCAGTGAAGAAAGACACACATTTGAAGTGATCTAGATGTTGTAGACACCCTGTTTACCTAACAGTCTTCTGCTGGGGACATTGCAGAAGGGTGGAAAATTGTTCTGGCATGAGGGAGTTGACAAATCCTGACGTGGGAGCGTAATGAAAAGCTTCCGCGGCGAAGCCGAGACCTGGAACATAATCGGCTGTAACGCTGCATTCAACACGTCCACCAAACTGTTAATCGATGGAGCGATTGGCTGCAAAGGCCCGATTACAAAACGGTGTGTTGGCCCTCCCACACAGCAGCCCGACATGTGCTTTCAGTCACCATAACGCTGCACGTTTACATTTTTAGCCACATGTACGCTGACGGAAACACGTGTTGGGACGTAACTGCTGATATTTGCGCCGTTTGTTTTATTTCTCTTGACATAAAACATGTTTTCCAATGGCTCTGCCATCTTTCCACAACAGCCAGGTGCACGGCGGACGCACGCAGAGCACATAAAAGAGGAAGTTAATGAGATTGGCTTCTTTAACATGAGTAATTCCTCCGCAGGTCCTCATGATGAGCGGCGCCGTGTTCAAAGAAGGGACAACAAAAAGACGGAAAATGGGGAAAAAAAAAAAAAACCATTGTGACGCCGACTTCGTAGCCAACTCCCCCCACCCACCCAAACCAATTTTCCGTCTCCCAGTTCATTAGTCATCTCAACGGCCCTCTGAGGACGGGCTGGGTAATAACGCTTTCGGTAGGAAGTGAACGCTGGGAGCTGCTGTCAGTCCTGACAGCCCAAATCAATCTTCTGATTTCCTGGATTGAGATGCGACGTCGTACACGAAGTCCCATTTGAAAGATTTGCAATCACTCATGTGGAGATGAACGCAAACAACTCTGACACAAAGGAGAGGCGTAAATCCACCGGCATTACATCCCGTCGCTATCCGTGTTAATCATATCTCAGGAGATAATTCTAACCCCGCAGCTCAGGTGGGATTAATGCCGACATGGCTTAAAAAAATGTGAACCTATGAGAGGAACCAGCAGGAGATGCTCCAGGGAGACCCAACAGGGCCGACCTCAGACATCAGACCTGTGGCCCCACATCTCGCTGCTCGGCCAACAAACGGATTCAATAAACCCAACGAGGAGGGACCATCGCCCGCTTATTGGTCTGTTAGTCTCCACCGTGGAAGCAACACGGTGGCCGGATGGGCGGCGCTGATCTGACCGGCTTCAGCAGGTAAAATATCAGAAGCAACATTGTGGAATTAAATCAATCCTGCAGGTGAGCTGGAAATCCCGTCCGCCCCTCCTGTGGACGTCCTGTGAAATGTCAGCAGATGGATAAAGGTTGAGGGTGTTTATGCTTCAGACCCAGCGGATTCATAATTAGGAATAAATATGCGTTGGGGTGACGTAGAGCCCACCGAAGCCTTGAGCCAGGAATCCTTCCACTCCAAAGTAAAGAGAGAGAATTCTTAAATGCATGTTTGCGCAGTGATCCTATAAGCTTCAGTACAATCCCATCTCTTCTTGTCTTCCTAAAATCCAATTTCTGCTCACAGTTTTCACTGCATAAAGCTCCTCGGAGCTGGACGGAATAAGCAGCATCGTTCCTTCTGAACGGAGCGCCTTCCCGCGCTGCGATTTGAGCAGTAATGTTTGTTTTCCTCCCCCTTCTAAATCCAAATTAAGTCTTTAATACTGCAGACAAAAGTCTTAATGCTATATATGATGAAGCATTTCAAGTTTTGGTAACTGGTTTGACTGGGAATTAAGCATCTGAGCCCATTGAACTCCAAGTCCAAACTGACTCAAGGCTGAAACCAGCAGCAACTAATTTCCTGTATCTTTCATGAATTCAGCCTTCACTTGCATCAGTGCGTCTGTAATTGATCTCCTTGTTAAACATACATAGAGTAGCTCCTTCATTATGTCCAACTCAACATCAGCAACTTTGTGGATCAATAAAATGTTCCGTGAGGTTGTTTACATGTTCCTTTGCCTTAACATTCATGTTCTCAGTGATCTGATCACACCAGTGTGACCCACAACATCCAATTGCAGGTGCTAGCAAAGCTACAGTGCATCAAATCTTCCTATTAATATGGAAAGTCAACATATCCTCATCTATACATACCAGAGGCACCGTAGCCTCCATCACTGTGTGGACAAGATGCTTCTTTATCTCAAAGGAGGGCAGAGAGTCAAAGGCCTTCAGTCCAAAATCAGCACAAATTCATACTTGCACAAAAAAACCAAAAGGAGCCCGAGATACTCGGATCAAAATACTGAACACGTTTATGTATTCGAGCATAAGAGCTGTGATTATGTGGGAAAAACAGTCCATATGAGGTGGAAAATATCTCCAGTAATAGCGCTATTACGTAACAAGGGTTATCACAGAGGAGGGTTTGTTCTTTAAGAGAACAAAATGAGTCACTGAACATTTTTTTCCCCAAGAATGATGTTGGTAAATTGAACTATTTGCATTTTTTTAATGTGTTCTTCTAAATTTTGCTGCAGTCCCGTCCTGCTGAAACTTCATCTGCTCCCACGTTTGAAAAAAGAAAAGCACAACCCCGATCTCTCCTCAGATCTTTACACAGCATCAGGCTGCGTACCAAATTAACCAGAAAGAGCGTTTTCAAAAGAAAAAAAAACGTTATTAGATTCCTGCTTTGCCGTTGTAAACTCAACCAGCACGAAGCAGCCACGTGTCAGAAAACCACCCAATGGCTTAGCGAGGTCGGACACCTGAACACAACGCTGACACACTCCCGGTACTGAGACACACAAACAAAGAACAAATACACACACAAGTACACAAACGTACACAACAGCTACTAGAATCTTCATTACTACTAGCATGTGGGGACGTTTTGTCTGGGCTCCTCAACTTCAAAAGACTGGTTGAGGGTTAATAACCTTTTGGTTGAGGTTAGAACTGGGTTTAAGGGTTGAGGTCAGGGGATATGTGAGGATGTGTGTGTGTGTGTGTGTGTAGAATGGGGGTGGTTCTGTGTGTGGCCTTTGCAAGTGCTCCACTAGTGACATCCTTAGTGGAATGGAGAACAAAGAAGAAGACTCTTAATGAGCTCTGCCACTGCAGAGACCCAAACTAGGCCAGCCAACAGGCCGTGTGTGTGTATGTGTGTGTGTGTGTGTGTGTGTGAGAGAGATCCCCACTGCTGGCACATACAACTTCCAGCTGCAGGACCTTAACCAACCCGAGATATCTGCCAGGGTAGTGAAACCAAGCCCGGCTGAATCGCTGCCTGTTGCCGCTCAGCTGCGTTAAGTAGAACAGAAACAGTTGTAATTGAAAGAGCCCCCAACTTTTTTTTAATCTGGTTCCATCTCTCTCCTTATCTGCTCTAAGCTCACTTCTCCCACATCCTCCTGAGGCATTTTGAACCCCGGTAAAATGTACCATCCAGAACCCTCTTCCTTTGCTGCATTGAATTTTCTGTTTCATCTGTCAGCACATCACATTAAGGGGAAATCAACAGGCAGCAGGAGGATTAATTAACTCTCCACGCGAGTGTGTGTTGTCGACCTACCCTCGGTGAGGCCCATGTGGATGCTCCAGTAGTTCTGCAGACACTGCAGCTCCTTCTTCATGCCTCTCTTACAGCGGCAGTCGTATAGAGGCGAGTCCTGCAGAACCTCCAGCGCTCCCTGGCACTCCTTGGAAGCCAGCATGGCGCTGCGCTCCTTGTCCCCGCCAGAGAGGCACTGGCGCATGATCCGGTACCGTGAGCTGCACTGGCTGTTCTGGTTGCAGAGTTCGGAGGCCCGCACGCAGTCCAGGGGTTCCCTCCACCCGGGGGAACCCAGCTCGGAATAGCACACATCTGAAACGGGAACACAGGAAATGACGTCATTATGCCGTTAATAAAGCGTTCCGGCCATAAACGGCTGTGATGTCAGCACAGCCTTCCTCTCTCTGGATGGATCCGGGCGTTCCTTTAGACTCCAGACCACTTCTGGAAAACACCTTCCAAGGTGACTGATGTGCGTGTGTGGGGGCTGAATCTCACCCGGCTTCCTGTTTCCACTCAGGGTGACCCGTGTCAGCTGTCAAAGGACAATCACAGAAACTCGACCCATCGCAAAAACATCCCGACGCTGAAACCGCTAAGTGGCCCGGTCGGGAAAAACTCTCTAAACAACCGCGTCAAAAAGGCAAAAGAGGGTTTTATCTTTATTGAAGACGCAGGTAACGAGAGTTTACTGCAGTGAAATCACAAACGCAGCATCTGTAATGACAATTGAGGGCCAGCTAATAAAAATCCAACTTGCTTTTTTTGTAAAATCTTCTTCATTGTGTCTTATTTAAACTGCCATGCTTCTCAGACTCGGGAAGAGCAACACTGAAACGCTGGAGAGCTCGTTACCGGTCGAATTTCACAGATGAAAATAAAGAAGCAGGAGGACTGAGATGACAGGAGAAGCAGCCCGCGCATCAAGAAACAGGAGCTGTGATTATTACTGCGGTAAAAATGACCCACATAATGTAACTGGCCAGTTGTCGAATCCAACCCACCTCCAACGCCGACATGGATCCAGTCTAAAAGAAGCCTAATTTCGTTTGCTTAATGGTGCATTTATGCTTCACTAATGTTATTTGAGTTGGGACTCCATTACATGAACAGCGTTGCAGTTCAAGATAAAAAAAAAAAAATGGCACCGCTCCATCTCTTCCTGTTCACCAGGATGTGGGCGCCGGTGATGTCATTTGCAAGGTCTTGGCCTGCACCCACCTCTGTCAACTCAGCTGTCAATCATACCGGGAATCTGACCTAACGTGTCTCACCTGCGCGTTGTCGTCTCATCCTCTTCCCGGTGTGTTTACCCCCACTTTTCCATCTTTACATTAAAACTGGGTTTCAGTGTTTCGGATGGTGTGGCGAGTGTCCAGGTATAAACCTGGGATTTTTTTTTAGCTAAAAGAAGGAAAGAACGGAACCATTTGGTGTGAGTGAGGTCCGGCCTTGATAATAAAGCTTCAGTTTGTGATCAGGATTGCCTCAAAGCAGCACGCCAGTGAGTCCTGAACAGCCTGGAGGGTGCAGCACACTGATTTTCATTAATAATGCGAAGAGCAACATACAGGCGGAGCAGTGAAAGATAAGAAACGTTGCTGGGCCGTGTTGTGAGTGTTTACCTCGGTGAGAAAAAGGTCAAATCTCCCTCAGCCTGCTGAGATTTGGGGGATTTTTAAGCACCACACAATATTGTGTTGCCGTTTCAAATACTTAATAACAATTTAGATTGGTTTTGAACAGGCGCCCTCGTTAAATCACCTAGGTAAACACTTTGAAACCACCTATTTCAGACGTTTGGCGCAGAAAATGCTCAGATTATTAAAATAGCTGGTTTTTACTGGGGTCATTTGAACAATCTAAGAAAATTATTCCGCTGAATAAGTGTGCCTGCAGGCAACTTTCAGGCGCCTTTCAGAGTGGGACCCCTCCAGGGCTGCTTGAGGGGGGTTCAACACATTACTTTCATCCATCCGTCTGTCCATATTCAGTTAACCACCACTTATACCGAATCAGCGTCTGTCCCAGTGGCCGCTAGGCCAGAGGTGGGAACACACTCTGGGCGTGTCACCTGCCATCACAGCGTGTTCACGTGTGCACTCACATGCAATTTAGAGTCTCCAATCAACACTTACATCAATTCCTTTGATTAAATCTTCCTTCGATAAAGAACAAAGCAGCACTATTTTTTTTCCTCTCTCAGGTTAGAATTTAGTCTGATCAACGGGCTTTACTGGAACAAATCGACTAAAACTGAATCAAGCTAACAAAACTCTACCCTGGCTCTCTAAATCCCTGCTCGTTTCTCTGACGTGGATAAAGCCCCCACACGGATGGAGCCTGTGGCTCACCCGAAGCCGATTCCAGGACCAAGGACAGCGGCAGAACGCTGAAGCCTTCAAGGCTCCACAAACCTGGAGACAACCTTCAACACGGCCTCCTAGACGCCACAGATACATTTACATAAGGACTCCTCAGGTGTGATAACTCTGAGGCAACATACAATTCTGCTTACTTAGCGAGCTGATCAGTAGGTGCCTTTTTTTAGGTCAGTGCCATCACCTTATAAAAAGGAAAGAAGCTCCAGCCTGAGCTACAAAATGTGATTTAGGGTGATTTTGTACCTAAGGGAATGAGTGCATGCCAGGCAAGGTTCAAAACTAAAATTTAGAGGTTGGCAGTCATTATTTGAACAGCGTTGCCGTGTTTGAAGAGGAGACAGACAAGAGTCAAGAGTCGTGAATGTTTAGGAGTTGGAGAGGTCGATGGATTCAAGGACAGGGTGTGTGAGTGACAGGGAGGGTCTGTGGACCCTCACCCGCTGTGTGAACGAGTGGGGAAACTGAGCACTTACTCACCCAACACAAACACCAGAGTGATGATACTAATCAGGACCATTTCGCGTCCAGCGGTAATCCGACAAGGAATGAAAACGGAACACTCGTCCAATCCGGTCACGCGCCGTCTTTCTCTCCCAGGTGTCTCTCACTCACTTGCCTTCTCGTTTTCCGCGCTGGAAAGCAGCAAAAATGCCACCGACATGGTGAAGTGAGCAACTGCCCCTGGAGACGGTCTTTAATTGGAGCTTTTACCCTCCCTCCTCAGTGAACTCCGCGCCGCGCACAGGGAGACGCGCACACAGATTCCTTTAAGGACCGCATGTTCCGCTGAAACGGTATCCACGGTTTATCCAGAAGAGTCGCCCCGTAATGGTCGGAACAATCACTTTTTTCTGTCGGTACCCTCACAGGTTGTCACGCATCAACCATCCAGGAGCTCCCTCTGTCGACGCACAAACTTTCCCCGCGATGGTCGTTGCGTCACCGTGAGTGTATTTCGGACCCGCAGAGGTCGTCACGCTGTGTCCTCCCCCCGCAAAGACAGTAAAATCATGAGTAGGGGCGACAACACGCCGCCTCTGTGGGTTACTGAACAACTGAACTCCACGCCGGAGCAGCAGACTGATGCGTAATAGTACGCGCGTCACCGCGGTAATATGCTCCCTTATTCACTCCAGCTGTCTTGCGCGTCGCCTCGCGTCTCCTTCAGCAAACCCAAAGCGCGCCACCACGAACGAAGCTCCACCCCACCCGGCCCCAACACACGCACGCACTCACGTAGCATGTGTCAGCGCCATAAGACTCTCTCTCTCGCGCGCGCTCTCTCTCCCACACCTGCAGCTCAGCGGGTGTCCGACGAGAGCCACGCGTGTGCGCTGATTGACGCATCTGCGCCCAATTATGCAAAAGCCACAAGCGTAAAATTCAGTATATTGTCCAAACGTAACATTTTCGAGTACCCCCCCCCCCCAAACACACACAAAACACACACACACACACAATTATTTATTTCCATCAGGAATAAGTCATTTACAGCTTTCAGGTCACGTTGGTCGGATTTAAATTGTGTAATTGTCAATCAAATCCCCAATTCTGCTTTTTCCCCCTTCTTGGCCCCCTTAAAGAACCCCCCCTCCCAAATATTTGATTTCTTTTCATATATCTCTGAAAGTTTATCTTGATTTAAAAGAATTACAGGAAAAAGAAAAGACCTTTGTTTCATTCCCCACACTCCAAAGACAGCGAGTCCATGAAAAACCTTTGTAATAATACACATTTGAAACAAACACTTGATTTCAAGCGAGGGTCCTTGAATGCTCTTGATCACTAGACAAGGCAAATAGAGGTGCTCTTGCCTCAGAACAGGAAGCCTAATTCCACCAAAGTGTGAAATCATAAAATAGAAATGGGACTTATCAAAGTAAAGGGATCCACGTTGCTAAGTTCACCGGGGGCAGCAGGACCATCAAGACACCTCACAAAACAAAACTTGAAATTTGGCTGCACAGATGTGTCCCTGCACGCCGTCGATATCTGCCAAGCCACCGCGCTGACTCACAGCCAGCCTCCTCGACGCTGCAATTAATATCGTGACTCACTCCTGATCACTTTACGTGAAGCTTGAACGTCACAAAGATCACCGTGAGTCACCAGCGGCGTGTATGGCGAGGGCAAGAACTGCTAACGCTCTGCATTGAAGAGTTCAATAGAAACTAATTGCCCCATTCAATAGCCTGTGAGATGTCAGCAGGTGGGCTGTAATTCAGTCATTCCCATTCAAATGAACCAAGAACTTCACAATAGCAATGGAACGGTGACTGTACACCGACTGGTCTGACTATGATGCTCACTTGCCTAAATAACACGCACTCCTGCCGACGGTGCAGGTGAAAGGACGGCTGGAACAGGTCACTTTCCTCTGACATCACAGCGAGAACTGTCCAGAGGGCAAAACCGATACCAGGCATCAAAGGATACACCCCCCCAGGGCCGTACCTTCTTCATCTTGCAGAGCAGTCGTGGTCTTTCCTTTTGATCTAAACCCAATTGCCTTATTGCCTCCTTTTCTCTCCAAATTCTGGTAGGAGATAATCTACTGCCGACTCAAATCGTTTTTAGATGAGCATAATATTCTTGAGGCGTTTCAATCTGGGTTTCAAACTCGCCACAGTTGGCTCTTTGGAGGGTTTTTAATGACATTTGGGGCAGAAGTTTTTATGTCCTAGTGATTCCCACAAGGACACATCATGATAAAAAGACTGAGGTGTTTGGGCCTAGAGACACTGCCAGTGTTCATCCTGATTTGTTGGGTTTTTTTTTAAATATTTGAGGTCAAAAGCACCACATCTGAGTGTAACAGTGATTCATTAATGTAATTTTGGGGCTCACATTGGCTCAGTGGTGAATTCCAGCCAATTTGTCTCCCATCACCTTTTTATTTTGATTCCTTCTTTTTTACTTCTCGCCATGCTAAACTGCCCTCTAGGATTGGCGATAACCAAGCTCCCGACTGCAGCCGGTCTTTTAACCCAAGAACGAGAGCACATTTCTCCAGTTATAGCATCACTTCATTGGCTTCCTGTTCAGTTCTCAACAGGAAGCCAATGAATTTTACATGATTTTACAAGTCTTTTTTTTTTTTTACAAGTCTTTTATTTGATTTCAAATGTCTGCCCTGCACCATTCTTATGCCATCCTTTGGGGCTCTCAGGTCGGCAGCTGGGTCTTTGTTGTTTGGCTTCATCCCGGAGGAAGCTGAGAGGGGACCGCGCTCTCCAAAGTTGTGGAATCAGCTCCCGCTACTCATCAGGCAGGCTGACTCACTTCCTGTTGTTAAAAGCCTCCTGAAAACTCACTTCTTTACTTTGGCTCTTTAACCCCGTAGGAGAGGCTGCACTTTAGATTTTGTGAGTTTTACAGTCTTTTGTTACTGGTTTGTTTGCTTTACTTATGATTTTTTTTCCATGTGCATGCACTTATCACCAGTTCCCTCAGACACGACTACGACAGGAGCTACTGTGTCGCAATTCTCCCTGGAAAAATCTCATTTTCTTCTTCTCGTCCTCTTTTGTGCTTCTCTGTAACTTTGTTGTCAACATGAAGACTACATTTACAAATCTTTAACACTCCATTGACTGTCGATGGACCTCAGTGACACAGAACACTGTATATTCTGCCCCAATGTCTTAGTTCTGCTTTCTGACTCTTCAACGATATCAGATCTCAGGTGTCGCAACAGACTCGGACGGATGGGAGAGTAACAGATGGAGGATACACTGTTCATCCTCCCATCTCTGCTGATCTTGTATCCTCTGCCATCTTTGTTATCCCATGTTTGCAAAACATGGCAGATGCGCAAATGAAAATAAAACAGGTTTCATAAATCCCACGTGTGGCGCTGTAGAGGGAGCCATGCGTGTTACAGTTGCATAAACGCCGGAAGATTATTCATTGATAATTATAGACTGGATGTAAATAAGGACACATTAAGCATGTGCAAAGCAGCTGGCTCTTCCTCCTTCTTGTAGCTGCGCTGTTGCATCCCGCAGCATCGCAACAAATGGCAGCACGCAGCCCCCTCACGTCACATTTGCCAGCGCAGATCAAAGCGGTTGAAGCGAGCGCTCCTCTTAAGGAGCTTCAGCAGCAGTAAAAATACAACACAATGACGTGGAGCAAGAGCAGCAACACCTTTCAAAAAGGACAAAACCCCCCGGAGATGAAGGACTTGACCACAACTGTCCTCACGTCACAGTAAACCAGTCACATGACTGCGAATACAGCATCAGGGTGTCATGGATGCACTGCAGTTGTGTTTACTGGAGATCTACTGGCTGCCTGTAAAATTGTGTACGGAGTTGCTGGATAATGTTCCTAGGTTTGCCTGTTGCCAACATGATCTCTTTTGACAGCGTTTGGATGCTTTCTTTTGGACAGAGTTGCCGAGCTTGGAATGCTTCCTGCATACCAACTCTTGCCCAAAATAAACTCGAAACCTTTCTCCAAACTCGGGTGTGCATTTTTGAGCAGTTATTAGTGTGAAGGCAGGGCAGAAGGTCCACCTCTGGACCAGAGCACGAGAGACAGAGAGAGAGAGAGAGAGAGAGAGATTCCATGGCTCCTTTTCCACCAACTTTTTCAAGAACTTTTATTAATGGTATTTAAAAAAAAAAAAAAATCCCTGTTCATCTGTGTATTTGATGTTTCTCGGTCTTGTAGTTTCTCTTCTTCTGCTCCATTTTCCAAATGATCAAAACAGAAATGAAATTGATTTTTCTGGAAATGGAAATAAACACGTTTGTTGCGGCCCACTGAAATAAATACGGTGGGCGTAGCCAGGAACGCCACCAGCGTGCTCCACCAATCAGCGTTCTTCGGAACGTAGCCCCGCCCCCCTGGTAATTCTGTGGAATCAGAAAAGCACTTTTCCTAAGTAAATTTGGGTTTTGGAGAAAAGTATTTCCCCCATCATATAATTCCATTAAAGAAATAATAATGGTAAAAAGGTTTAACTTGCAGTTGACGTGTTCTATAACAGTGTGTGTGTTCTGCATGAGTAATGAACTTCTCTAGCCTGGAGGGAAGATATAGCATTTAACTGTTTTCCTCACAGCCAAACGTTCCCATCCTGTCACGGAACATGACAGCGTGTGGTTGCAGCCGATTTACGTGTGTTATTTATTCATAACTAATAAAACCCATAAAGCTAAAGTGGTAGCACTAAGAAGCCACTGCAACACTCTCATTATACTTCATATTTTTGCATTTCCAGCTATAAAACTGCACTCAAATACAATCGCAGTCATTCTGCATGTAATGGCATGATAATACTGCGCATTGAACTGACTATACAATGGAACTTTTGGAGTAATAGCGGAGATAACAGTAATCTTATTTCCATGTTGATGGACAGACATTAAAAGCCTTTTCTGAAGCAACCCGATCTGGCAGCATACTGAGCAGATAAAACGGTAAATAATAAAATATATCTGCACATTAGAGGCTCATATGCTTCCACCATTTTCCATGGATCAGCACACCAGTAGGAATTCGGCAACTTTCCCCCCATTTTGCCTGTTTACAACATATGTTGCAGCCCAAATAAGCAAATATTCCACGCCATCAGCTGGACCAGCGATCCGCTCGCTCCCTAATTTATGTAAATGTGATGCTCAAGCCGCACGAATCCCCTTGAAGTCGCAGCCTGTAGCAGAGCGTCAGCAGCCGCCAGATTTCAAATACTGACAGTGGGAGTGTTTTTGCGGCGGTTTGGCTGCAAAACAATCCGTTCCCCACGCCGGGGACGAGAGCTCCTCAGATAAGTGCTTTGAGCAGAATGGATGCCAGGGGTGATGCTGCCGGGGTTGTGGCGGTTCCACCAATTAGAGCAGGGGGCGCGGAGAGGAACCTGTTGTGCTGTTTCACCTCCGCCTGTGCGGCCCATAGGTGCAGGACAGGTTTCTGCGGCTAGGAAAATGTGGTTTGGATGAGCTTCTGTGGCGCCCGGGAGCTTTAAAGTGAACCGAGCGAAGGCGCCGCTGCTCTGATCATCCCGTCAGATTGAGTTCCGAGCAGGCAGCTGCAGAGTTCATAGCAATTACAGCACTGGCGGAG